>NC_135787.1:142495000-142705000 GCF_051106095.1 Pogona vitticeps | reverse complement strand
AGTTGGTCCAAAATTTGGGTATAAATCCTGTGCTATCTATAGTGGTACAGAGGGAAGCAAGTAATAAAGTCCACCAGTCCAGTTCACAGTTCAATAAGTCTGGCGGAATGGCATCAGGACCAGCCGTTTTCTCTATTTTCAGAAGTGTTATTAATTCTTTAATCTCTTCAGTGGTTACTGGTGGCCATACAGGAAGGTCAAGTGAAGAGAGTATAATAGGGGCACCAGGAACTATGTCCTTGTTGAAGAAGAGGTCCGAGAAATGTTGGACCCATCTTTGTGGCGAAATCATGGTGGGATCGTGTGTCTCCATCCTGGAGGATGGCCCAGAATACAGTGGGGTCTTGACTTAAGAACGGCCCGAGTTAAGAACATTTTGACTTACAAACCACTCTCATAGGAAAATATTGACTTGACTTACATACTTAGATTTGAGTTACGAACTGAAAAAAAACCCACATGGGAGGCAGGGAAAGTGCAAAATTTGAACTTTCAGTTAACTGCTGGCCAGTGAAAAGGGTGCCTGTCTGCTTCCTCACTCCTCCCAGCGTTTAGAGAGTGTATTGAGAGACAGTCTTCAGACTGCCTGGACTGTATTTTCCCTGCCTTCCCTGAACCTTTCTTGACCTAAGGAAAAAAAAAGAAACAAAATATCCCCCTCTAGTGGTCAAAGGCGGAATAGCAGTTTCCCATTAGTTTCTATGGACAGAAAAGAGCAGATACGGATCAAATGGTTCTCAATGCATTCCTATGGGAAACGCAGATTTGACCTGAGAACTTTTTGACTTGAGAACTGCCTTCCAATATGGATTAAGTTCTTAAGTCAAGACCCCACTGTAGCTTATTATTTTTAGGGGTTACAGCTAGTTGCAGCTTATGTCATTGCTCAAGAACATATATCTGCTTTTTTCATTTATACAATCCCTTAGTTTTTTCTGGGAAGATATTTCTGTAAAGCTTGGATACAGTCAGATTTTCTATAAGTGCTATACACATTTTGGATACATTCTTTCAGGTCCCTGCAATTGGAATCGAACCAAGCTTTTGAGTTTAGGGGTTTGCTAGGACTTTGAATAGAGTACCCGTACCTGTAGAGTACCTATGTTCAAAGTGAAAATGCTCAATTAATCCATCAAATCCTTTGATTTTGTCAGCAGGTTCAATGGGATTTGTGGTGGAGGTCAGGAAGTCCTTGCACTTATCACTTGTTAATATTTTTTGGAATTTTTGATGTACTTGATTATTCCAGACTATTTTAGTCGAAGTTGTCTAACTGACATGTAGTATAATGCCACACTTGCCTACTGAAATAACAAGTCCCATTGTTTACAGCACCTTTCAATGGAACTTGGTCACTGACACATAATGTGTTAAAACAGCAAAACTGTCTACATAATCCCATCTACAGGATAGCTAATACATCATATACAGCACATCAGAGTGAAGAATACATCCATTTAAGAGCCTGGAGAAAACAACTTACACATACCTACTAGACTCCTTTTATTTCCCCACTGCAGCTAAACAGAAAGAGTTCCAATGATTGCTTTATACAAACCATTAACTGGTAAATCAGTTAGATTTGTAGTGATTCCAAATATGGTTTACCAGAAATGCCAAGTCATAGTGTTAATTACAGCATACTTCCTGTAAAGCTATTATTTGTTTTTCCAGACACAATTTTATAGAGAGCATCTTTAGACTCCCTTTTTATCTCTACTGCTCAGGAGCAGGACTCCTTTTCTATCTTCACAGCTGTACTTAGAGAAATCACTACAGTTAGTGACATTAGCAAACAAGTTAGATATTCTGCAAAGCAGAAAAAACAGCAAGCAGAGCCCTGAGGGTAATTCATGATATAGTAAGACCCCCATATCTGCAAGCATCCACATCTAACGTGGATGCCTGAAATTGCAAATATGAGGGAACCCTATGTATACAACATACAAGGGGGCAAGACAAAAGCAACAAGGTGGCACGCTTGTTTGTTGTATATAGGGCTGTGGCAAACTGCAGATAAATGAAACTACAGCTCCTACTGTATTATTACCATGATATCTTAAAACATATCCTACAAAATGGCACTCAAAAGAAACTGGAGACAGTTAGAAAGTCTTCTAACAGAAGATTTTGTGGATGAGTAATGGCAAGCCTTGAACTCACAATTTCTCTTCTTTTTTCCTTCTGCATACCAGGTAAGACACAAAATGTTTACTTCCAGTTTAAGACGAATCATCCAAAACCAGGGAACTGTGGTTTGTCATCTCAGGGTGGCTTAAGTGCAATACAAGCGCCACACAATGCGCCCCAGGGAAACTGCAACCCCCTCAACACCAAAATTGTTAATTGTGTCTTCCCAGTTTGCACAAACCACCTTGTTTCTTCCAGGTCTATTCTAGACCTGGAAATGCCTGTTTTAAAGATTTGGTATCTTCCTGTTTCTTTTTTAAAAACATCTTCAAAGACCTAAAGCCAACAGCTAGAAGGGGTATAAGATAAATTACACTTCTGGCTTTGTCAAATATTTTTGCAAGGGCACAGCTTTTGGAAGAGGTATGTGGCCCTCAAGGTCCACAGGAAGGGGAAAACTGCAAAACCTTAGAAATTGTCCAGTGGTTTAAACTACAGTTTGAGAATGTACCAGGAATTAAGCAACAGTTTCAACTGGTTTGCTTTCAAATCATCTTCGAAAAAAGCCTCAGTTCTATCATTATGAAGGGACTGTGATTGTTTTAAACCTTAAAGCAGATGCTTCTGACTTCTTCAGACACACAAACCAGAAAGGGAAAGTGATGGAGTCCAAAGTTCATCAGGGCTAGTTCACGTCATAAGCATACCTTTGGATCCCAAACATTTGCCATTTAGTGGAGAATGCTAAGCAGGGAGAAGGAAACCCAGAAAAGCCAATGAGAATTAACCCACATGTTTTAAATGGTAGATGTCTCTGATCTGTAAAAGGGTATACAATACAAAACAAGTTGTGCCTTCGTTTGGACAAGGCTTCTGCATGTGGACCTACTACATGTTTAATGTAAGGGATTCTGGAACCAAGAGCACCTTAAATTGAGCGCTGCTTTCTGCAAACAAAGATGTGTACATTGATGGTTTCTTTAGGAACCTTAACATTTCTCAGAGATGGAGACTTGTGACTCACTGTTGAATCAAATTTAAGTCACACCTGTGACTTGACTTGGACTTGACTTGTGACTTGGATCCATTACTCCGAGTCACATTGTCAAGTCCCAATGCCCCCCCATTCCTGCCAGCCTACCTGCTGCCACCACCGCCATCTTCAAATACAGCACATCAGAGGGCCTTTCATGGTAATGCTCCAGCCTGCCATAATCAGAGAGCAGGTCCTCTAACCTCTCTCTTCCTGTAAATTGCCCTGGTGATATTCTAGCCTGCCATAGAGCATCACCAGGGCAACTTAGAGGAAAAGGCAGGTCAAAGGACCTGCCCTCAGAGTGCAGCAGGCTAGAGTGTCACTATGAAAGGCCCTCTGCCTTCCTCCTGCTTCAAAGGGTCTGTTTTGAGCTGGCCTATCAGCTGGTCAGCACATGCATTTGGGGGGAGGCAGTGGATTGGCTCCCAAACAGAGGTGGCAGCAACAAGTAGGTTGATGGCAGTGGGGGCAGGCAGCACAAGGCCCAAGTCCTGAATCCTAAGCTTGGGGGGGGGGGCAGGGCAAGTGACTTGTGACTTTGAACTAGGTCTTGAGGCTTGGGTCTTGGTACCAAATAGCCAGACTTGGGACATGGTCCCAGAGACTTGGACTTGGACTTGAGACTCGGGTCCAAAGTCTTACCAACATCCCTGTTATTTCTCTGACTTCTGCAACAGAGAAATTGTTGTTGATCCTGCCCAAGCCAGAAGTTGAGAGAGTTGTTCTAACAAGCCAGAATCCATTCTATAGATAAAAGATTTGGCAGTATAAGATCATCCTAAAATACGTAATTTGCATATGGTGAAGATTACCTACAGCACTATTATTGCAAGACAATGCATTCAGGATTGATATGGACACCATTACTGATGGAATATATTATCACTTTCATCTCTTTTACCAATGTAGCATTGTCAATTAAGAGATTCAGGGACAATGCAAGCAATTCTAGTTGATCCAAACTCCTGCAGACCTGTGTGTTAAAATTCAAGTGCAATAATCGAATGCAGATTTCTGTGACTTGCTTTACAGGTTAAACTATTTATCTTCTTTGGCAAAGAGAAATTACATTAGTTTAGATGATAGTTTTGATCCAACATTTCTGAGTACTCCCTTACAGAGTTTTCAATCATTATTACTATCTTAAATAATTAATGGTGAGCACAATGGCTTGTCTGTATTCTTGTATAGTGGTGCCTCGACTCACAAACGTCCTGACTAAACGACTATTTCGAGTTACGACCATTTTCTGGAACAGATTAAACTCATAAGTCGAGGCACCACTGTATCTTGCTCTCAAGCTGTTCAAAAAATTGAGTCTGCAGCTATTGGATAGATGTCTGTCACACTTGTCACATATAGAAAACTATATTGTACATTTATTTCCACTTTTTTTTTTAAATAGACAAAGACAGTTGTATTGTCTCTAGGAGTCAAAGAGATTCCCAGTTTCTAAGGTACACACTCTGTCTCTCATCAACCATATTCATAAGGAAGTTCATTCACATTTCTACAATAAGTGTTAATACACTGTAATGCTGTCCTTAAAATTGGTGTTTACTTTTGAGGAAAAAAATCCTAACTGTAAAGGAAAGCAAATGTGAAATACTAGCACTATTATAAAGAAATCAAAAGAAAAGAAAAATGTGGAATAAGGAGAAGAGTTTTCATATGAATGACTGAAGAACCATATAGCACAGATACAAAGTAATGCCTGGGACTTCTAGTTTTTCTCTTACCTTCTACAAATGTGTGTACGTGTGTATGCCTCTCTCTCTCTCTGTGTATATGTGTGTGTGTGTGTGTGTGTGTGTGTGTGTGTGTGTGTGTGTGTGTGTGTGTGTGTGTGTGTGTGTGTGTGTGTGTGTGTGTGATCAAGTTGACCTTTACGGCGACGCTTTTCAGGGTTTTCAAAGTGGACAATACACAGATGTGGTTTACCATTCCCTTCTTCTGGGGGCACCCTGGGACTATGCAGCTTGTTCATGACTATACAGGCTGGCTCTTCTCACAGGAGGCACAGTCAGGGATAAAGACTGCACAATCCTCACGTTGCATGCTGCCCATCAACTCCCAATGAACTCCCAGGACACTGATGAACTCCCAATGCCAGGTGGGGGAGGACCCAAAAAGGGGACTCTTTCTCCTGGAAGGTACATGTTCCCACACATCTTTAAGGCTTAAATACTGTTTTCTATTTCTTAAGGCTGGAGGGAACCTTCCAATTCAGAGAAAGAGACAGATGCAGCCCACAGTAGTCCATATGTCAGAGGAAAATGGGCCTACAAGGAGCCAATGGAACTTCTGCAGTTGCTGATAAATGGGAATCCCTCCAAACACCATTACATATGGGGGAAAATAAATCAGACACCAGTAAACTGTTTGATCAATGGACTTGGACTAAACATAATACACATTTATGCAGATGTAAAGACAATAAAGTAGTTTCTAATCATTGATGTATTGTTGATGATGTAACTTTAGAAAGGTTCTGAACATCATTTTAGATACCGCATTCTAGGATCTTAGGCAGCATCCAAAATTACAGTAAGACATGAGAAGATGTGCCCTTCTACCTTTTATGACCATCCCCTTATGTTCTCTCCATTTATTTCTGTCTCTTTAACAACTGCCAGAATACAGAGAATACTTTTAGAAGCTATCACCAAATGTTAAGTTGTGTGAATGTAGCAGTTTACCATTTAGACTAAGCAGTGTTCAGTATGTTATTGGGTGACATGGAAAAGCCTCCCCAAAGAATGTGAGGAATGTGAACACATTAGGGTATCCCCTCGGCAACAATAGTATCCTGTTGGAAAATCTTTCCACTTTAGAAAGAACATTAGATGAGTGACTATATGGCATATTTATTAATTGTACTGTGGTGCTTCTGACATGGACAAAGAAAGAACAAAGACTACAGCTACCTGTCCCCCTGTTTTTTCTTTCCACTTGCAGAGCCTGGACTGAAACTGCCAAATCAACATATTGGGCTGCTGAACACATGGTAACAGCTGCCATATGTAGCAACTCAAAGGAGTTTGACATGACAGCTGTAATATATAAACTGATGTATAATCACTAGGTTCCTAGAAAGATGAACAGATAAAAAGTTGCTAACCCTAGTTTAACAATTAAACCCTGGGATGAAACTTTTTATTTCTTCCTTCCTTGGACTAACAACATCAGTAAGTTAAAATATTTCCTTTTCACCAATCCTACTTTGGAGGTCTTAATATCTGACCATTTTGACTGTATGCAAGGCACACTTTCCCAACTTATCTTGTTGAATAGTTTGTATCTGACAAATAAAAAAACAAAAGATATGGCTTGAAAAAAAAATTAAACACCACTTACAGAACTTCAACATGTAAAAAAGGAAGACAACTATTTTTGTTCATTTACAAAACTTCTGCGTACAGATTTTGAACCAAAGTCAAAGAGTAATTGACTTTGACTCTGTTTATACATTATGCTGGTTAAATATTGTTTCTTTGTTACAAATTAACAGTAGATTCTTGTTATTCAGCCCAAAACGTTTTTAAAGTTCTAAGACACTGCAAAAGCATAGATGATTATTTTCCATGAAGCTGAAAGCAACAGCAGTCTTACAAGCTTGCTCCCAGACAAATGTTGGCATCCAGTGTCCAGCTCAGTAAGTGGACCCTTGACTTACAGACGGCTTGACTTATAGACTTTTTGAGTTACAGACTTCTCTGGCCGCAAAATTTAGGTTTGACTTGCAGCCTGAGAATTGACTTACAGACCAGAAAAAAACCAAAATGGAACAAAAATGGCCTGTTACGGGATTAATCGGTTTTCAATGCACTGTAGGTCAATGGAGACTTGACCTACAGACTTTTTGACTTGAGAACCGCCTTCCAATACAGATTAAGTTCTCAAGTCAAGACCCCACTGTACAAGATTACAATCTGACTTTAGATCATGCACACCGAGAAATACAACTTTTACACCATAGATGAACAAGCAAATTCTAATAAAACACACACAGCCATCTAGCTATTCCAACAGGATTTGAAAAAAAAAATGTGAAAAGTTATCTGCATGAGTGTCGATCTTCAGACGCATCTGTATCTGCTTTAGTTGAAAACACGGAATCTTGTGTCTACATCATTTCTCCTGCACAATCAGGCATTTGTTTATCATGATGTTTCAACTATATTTATCTCTGCTAATTAAACACTGCGCCATGTGAAGAAACAAACAAGCAAACTGCTCAACTTTCTTGTGGTTGGTTCAGCTATAAAAACAAGCTAAACTGTACTGGCACCTTGACATTCCCCAACCATATACGTTGCTGGGGAACATGAGCCAGCACTCATGTCCTCCCTGTGGATTTCCCGCAGACACTTACTGTGTATGGCCACTGTAAGGACAGAAATGCTGCACTAGACATGACCTTCGCCTGGTCCAGGAGTGCTAATTTCATGTGTCTATTCTTCATGAAAAAGATAAGTGGTAATTAGCTTCCTAATTAGTCCCTCTCTGAATAAAACATACATACGAGACCACCACAATCTGGTAAAGCACACTGCAAAGAATGATTATTATCATAACTTAACATTTAATTGATCAGATTAACCAATACAGTATATACTTTCAATTGTATAGACAGTTCTCTAAAACGTGACAGCCTAAATCCTCTCTCTTACACAATAGATAATGCATGTGTACACATGCACACATATAAAAGGTATGCTGCTTCTCGTAGTCTGTTCTTTGCAATATGTTCTCAGAATACACAAGAACAACAATTCATATCAGACATAGTCTTCAAGAATCTGTTTTTGAAATCATCACTGTCATCAACTCACTGTCATTTTTCATATTTAAAGCTCAGGTCTTTGTTATATATGCAAGAGTGGTCCTTCTTTCCACTTCACCTCCCTTGGCACTACCGCTTTTTGCCACATGAGCTCCTTTAAGATGCCATTACCAGTTTTAGCAAAAGCCATAAGGATCATATTTTTGGGCACGTAATGAGAAGGCAAGATTCTCTAGAAAAGACAATAATGCTGGGAAGACTTTAAGGTAGTCGGAAAAGAGAAGACCAAATATGAGATGCATTGATTCCTTAAAGGAAGATACAGGATTGAGATTACAAGAGTTGAGCAGGACTGTTGAGGACAGCACATTTTGGAGATTGCTAACTCACATGGTCGTCGTAAGTCAGAGGCGACTTGACAGCACACAACAACATAAAGACAAATGAGACTTCTTCATGCAGATAATTGTTAGGGCTGTAACATGCTGAATAACATTTAAATTAATTAATTAATTAAATATTAAGTGCTGGCAGGAAAATTAATCTGGAACTTCAGTACTAAGAAATTTGGTGTTGGCAATCACTCACAACTGGTGTCCTGGGTTGGAAGCAAAATAGTCAAATGATTCTTTGTCTCCTTAACAACAGGCTTATGCAGTTTGTTAATGATAAAGAGATGCCACCACTTTTGCTTTCCATGGATGCTTCTGCCAAAATTACGTTAACTGCCATCCTTTTAATGTATTTATTTAGATCAACCTAAACTACCCCCATCCACAGGCCACTAGCCAAAAGCAAGATTTGACTATTTTCTAAAAAAATGTAAGTTACTTTTCTGAAAAATATATATATAAGAAACACATTTCTGGGTTTTTTCAATGATATCATGACAAATCACCATTTTAAGGACACTGCATGCCCCATAAAATCAGACACGATCTTAACAGCAAGAAAGTAATTAAGAATCAACATGCATGGACACAAATGAAATAAACATGGATGCCTGGGGCTCTGTAACTATCAGAGGTTTGCTCCCTGTTTGCCCCATAGATGATATCTGTATGACACACAGATCACATTTGAGACAGGTTATCTCATTCAGGTCTTAATCACCAGGACTAAATGAGTTTTCTCAGAACTACAATAGCAGTTGTTAGCCAACGGGAAGCACAGAAGTGCTAGTTGAGTTTCAACCCCCTTTCCCACATGTTCTCTGTCTCTCAAAATTGCTAAAATAAACCCCGTCTTTCATGACTATGAAAGCCCAGGCCTAATACAAAGAGTTCCTGGTGGATGAATATAAAGGACGGTGTGGTAGGGGAGTGATGACTTGTTATCCCACCATTTTGGCAGCAGCCACACACTCTGGGACGCATATCACAAAACAGTTATGCAGACTCCCATCTATCAACTTGTATGTGCCCATGTATGAGAGACAGCTTTGATAAAAATGCTAAGGGTCAAGCAAACGTCTCCAACTTGGATACAGACAACAACTGTAGTTATGTTCACTTTCTAGTGCTTCTCTGCTTTAAAAAAAACACTGATAGTGCAGATGTGTCACTACAAGAACTTCATTGCCTATAAAGACTTAGTTCTCTGCTTAACTGAATAAAACAGGTTTGAGATTGGTCATATCATAGCTGTCAGGGCAGAGGGCAAAGCAGCTTACAGTAAACAGAGATAGGGCAGGTGCTGAACCACTTTCTTCAGCAACAACAGAAAATCAGTTTACAGAAAGGCAGACTATTTGAGGGAATGAATTGCAGCCATCTACAAAAATTGCACAACATGCTACCCTGAACAAACCCCCATCTAACTTCAGAAGCTAAGCAAGGATGGGCATGATTAGCACTTAGAGGGCAGACCACCAGAGAACACCAATGACTTCTAGGTACGGCTAAGAAGAAATCGTGCCTGAAACTCTGGAGAGCACTGCCAATCAAGGCTGACATTGCTGTGCTTCTCATTCTTATGTTTCTAAGTATCATCTCTCTCAGAAATGCTCTCCTGCCTTCATCTCTCTCTCCTTTGTAAGTCTGCACTCCTGTGCATGAGTCCATTGGACCAAACACCATATGCTTGCAATAGAGGAAGTTTCAAGAAATCCAGGCACATAAATCTTTCCTGGTAGTGAAATATATCAACAACATCTCCCTTTTCCTCCCAAGCAGATGAGGCAGACACAATCTCCTTTTTACCCTATATGTATTTACATGGAACTAAACTGCCTCAAACTCAATGGGATTTATTTCCAAGTAAACACTGGATTCCCGGCATGGTGTTAGTGAATAAAGTGATGGAGTAGGGCTCTGGAGACCATGATTCAAATCCTTGCTCAGCCACAGAAACTCCACTCCTTAAATATCTCACTTACCTTGGAAGCCCTATTAGGATCACTAGAAGTTGATTCCAACTTGATGGCTCACACAACTCAACCAACCCACCCTTACTAATTCCTATGCATATCACATGATGCATAGTCTTTACAAGCTATTCGGATGGAGAAGAACACTCAGTGATGATATGGGAGTCTGACCAAGGCGGGGATATCTCATCTTAGGGCATGGCCTTCTCCAACCCAAAGCTACTGATGCCTTTGAAGTTTGGGGTAAAGGAAGAAAAACCAAAACCAAGCAAAGGGTGAGATATGGAGAAAGAAAAGGGCAATGATAGGACAGAGTAAAAAGACCATAAATTTTTAAAAGGTAAGAACTTAGGCAAAAACAAAAAAGAGGAGAAATACAGAAAGAGGAACAAAGGATAGATTAAATGGAGCAGAAATAAAAGGAAATAACCAAGAAGAAAATTTAAAAGGGTAGTACAAGAATTAGTATAATGGGGCAAATGAGAAAGCTTTTTAAACTTTTAAAAGCAAACTATCTGCTGCTGTTTCTTCCCTCCAATAACTCTTTCATCTGAGCTGAGGAACTGCAGCACCTCCCTTCCCCTTCTATGCCAATCTGATAGGCCGTGAGCATCTTTAACAACTGCCTCTGCTGAGGGGAAAAACAGGCTGCTTTCCCCATACAGCTCAGGGTAAAGAGAGATCTCACAGGAACATGAGAAAAATGACATCCAGAGCTTCACTTCCAATGCCCTTCCTGAAACAATGTGATTTGAAATGTGGGGGTGCCCTAAAAGTGAGGGCAGGAAAAGGAAGATGCATACTAATCATCTGCTGGAGAAACAAACGGAAGCAAAGAAATGACAAAGAGAGTATGACCACATCCTTGGATGATGGGGAGGGGGGGAAAAGAGAGCAAGTGGGTGGTTGCCACCCAACTCCCCATGGTAAAGATTAACTACCAACCAGAAAAGAAAGTTCCTGGCACCGGCATATATCATAAATTGGATTTGCATATGTAATGTGTATTTCAAATATTTTTTCTTAAAGACAAACACAAACCTGAAACAAAGTTTTAGTGCATATGCAAATAATGCTGGCAACTTTCAATACAGCCCATGTTGATTTTCAGCTGCCAAAATAAAGAACATCCTATGTGCTCACACATCAACAGAAGGAAGGTCTTGCTTGTTTTAAGAAGACATTTTTACTCAATGGCTGCCAAGGTCTACAGAACAGGAGTGACTTATCAGGAATCCAGGATATAATGAGCTATTTTGCATAATACAGAAGTAGAGTTCATGAAATATGATCTAAAATTTTGAACTCATCACCAGTGTGTGACAGAAAAATATATCCACGAGGGTAAACAGAATTGATGTACAGTACTGTACTGTATATAGGAAAAGGTCAAAAAACTGGTGTTTCTCATTGTCACTTCTGCTGGCAAAAGACAGGTTTTAAGACTGCTTGCACATTCCTAAATGATTAAAGGGAAGATGCACATGCTCAGCAGTTGTTCCTTATACATGGAGTTGTGAACTAGCTACCACCCTTTCCTCTGATAAACTGATGCCACGCAGCTTTTGTGGAGCACAGATACAGAAATATACACACATCTCTCAAAGTGCAGCCTACAGAGGAATTATGCACAGCAATCATTATCTGTGTTATCAGAATCCTAGGATCAGGTAGCAGAGGTGACAATCTTCACTTCCAGATTAACTGCAGCTCAAGGTCAACTCTGACCATCATTCCTGGGGGGAAAACTATCCAAATAAATGGTCTTCCAGTATCTCTCCTACTTACACATTTTCTTCCCTACTAGACACTTTGACTTCCATGAACTGGATGACTGTCACAAGTCTCCAGCTGGAAGTTGGAACACTTATCATCTGAAATGGTTGCATTCAGCCTCATGACACAAACTCACAGAGAGAGCACAATTTATCGCAGTAAGCGGGTGATGTAGAAGTGGACTTTCCCCCTGAGCTCAAACCAATGCCATTTTGATTGTCTGGAGCAGAGGGAGAGATAAAGATGATTGTAGTAACCCATGTTAGGGGTTGCATATACTGTACAGAACCAGGGAGAGCCAGTTCTTCTTGGTTAATTAATCTGGAGCAAAAGATCTGTATTCTTGAGAGAGCTTACATGTGGGGGGAGGGAAAAACCAAAGGCACCCTAACCCACCCCTCCCACCCTTTTTTACCTTTCACTTGACTTTCATATTCGGCTATGATCTCTTTGTCCTTTTTGAATCTGCTTGGAGTTGACATCATCCACAAGTTTCTGCTTCGACGGGGAAGCGAGGGGTAAAAAAGCTTTTGCAATTGTGTATGCCAATATTGTCGTCCAGCAGGGAGGTCGTTCAGAAGCGAAGCGGGGGGGGGGGGCAGGCAGGAGACCCTCTCCCTTGTGGGCGTCCCACGCCGGATCTGCAAGCGCTAAGAACTGAACCGGCGGGGCACTCCCCGAAGAAAATAAGAAGAGGAGGAAGAACTTCAGGCTAATCCTGGAGCCGGCACCATCCCTAAGCGCAGCAGCAGCAGCAGCAAAGAACTGGAAAAAGCGACTAGTAAGCACGGGGAGAACTCTTTTCTTTTCCCTCCGGAAGACTAATGAGGCGGCGGCTGCTGCTGCCTAAGTCCGCGTCCGAGTCCAGCCGCCGGACCGCAGCATTGTCTGCTGCACCGCTCGCCCCACGGCGTGGAGAGGAATGCCTCCAAGGCAAAAAAAAAGTCTGCGGTCCTCCCAGGGGCTCCTTATGGCACTCCAGTCACGCCGCCAACGCCGCCGCTGCCGCCGCCTTCTGGAGGCTGAAAACGAGGCAAGGCGACTCCCGGGAGCCTCCGGCGCCGTCTAACCCCAACCTCCACACACACCCCAAGGTGCTCCCCCGCCCGCGCCTTCCGGTGTCCCCGCTCCTGTGAATACAGCAAAGTTCTCCCGCCTGCGGGCTTGTCCTCGCCTCCGGCCCTCTCGCTTTCCCCCCCCCCCCTTGTGAGGCCAGAGCTTTGGCTACACCTCCGCTTCCTCCAGCGGCTGGCCTGGAAACCGGGAGGTGTGCGCGTCGCCCACCCCCACGCCGCCAAAGCCGTCCGGACCGAGGGAGAGAGAGAAACTGGGTGGCTAGTCCAGGCGCGCCCGAGACTCTCTCTCTCTCTCTCTCTCTCTCTCTCTCTCTCTCTCTCTCTCTCTCTCTCTGTGTGTGTGTGTGTGTGTGTGTGTGTGTAACGACGTCTCTAGCACCCAATGGCGATCCCCGTTCTGCCGCCGCCGCCCAATGGCAGAGCGCAGTGGGTGTGACTTAGGAAGCTAGGCTGCCCGAAGACCTCCTGGGGAGGGGGGGGGTGTTGAGCGACCGGCCCCAGCCCAGGTTCCCCGCTGGAGAGGCTTGAGTTTCAGCCCCGGCTTTGCCAGGCGAGGTGCCGCGGGGAAAGAGAGCGCGAGCGGGGCTAGCCAGGCCCGGCAGCTGCAAGGAGCGCGGGGAGGGGAGGGGAGGGGGCCCTGCTGCCCTTTCCCCTCCCTCCCTCGCCCCGCCGCCAGCATATGGCGAGCGGGGCTTTGCAAGCGAAAGGGGTGTCAGGCAGAGATAAGGTGTCGGGAAGCCCTTGATCGCGGCGTGGAAAGTTAAATCCGCGGCTGTCTGCAAGGCGTGTGGCTGGAGGGCGGAAAGAGGGAGAGTGGGGTTGGGAGGCAGCGGGAGACGGGCTGCTTAGTTTGGGGATCACGTCGCACGAGCGCACGAGCATTGTTTCCTTCCGAGGAAAAACCGAGGTCGTCTGGCGGCTGCTCGTCGCTTGCTTGCCAGCCTCCAAATGTTTTTTGGGCGGGGAGGTGAGCGAGAGGTGAAACTGTGTGTGTCTGGGCATGATACGCGCACATGCCTTTCATAGGAACGGTGCCGTACGACGTAACCAGGCGGCTCCTCTTCTACTACTATGACCGGCGTGTGAATGGGACCGCAGCGGCCACACCCGCCTCTCGGGCAGCAACGCGCCCTCGCGGCCCGCGGCTGAAGGAAGGCGCGCGCCGGCCTGGGCTGAGGGCGGGCGAAGGGCCCTCGCCGGAGCGGGCGGGGGGGGGAGGGAATCACAGGGAGTTTGTTGTGGATGTTTACATAATAAATAATCAGCCGTCAAGGCAGTTCTAACTTCTGGCGACCCTTTCCAGGGTTTTCTTGGTAGAGAATACATAAAAGTGGCGTCCCATCCCTTTATTCTGTTGGGGGGGGGGGTAGCTTGCCCATTGACTACACAGGCTAGCTCTTCTCCCAGGAGGCGCAGTGGGGAATCTAACTCCTAACCTCTGGCTTCCCGGTCCTTGTCTGTTGTTGTATTGCTTGTTTTATATTTTAAATGGTTTATTTTTATATGTTGTTAGCCGCCCAGAGTAGTCAGTGGACTAAATTGGGGTGGGGGGTGGGGCATAAATTCAATAAATAAATAATAAATAAATATCTAAACCACTATTATTAGTTAATGGGTGCAGGTAACAAAAAAATCCAGTTGATTGTCCTTTTGAGGGGGAAACAGGCTCATTTCGCCTTCTACTATATAGTATTTATGGAGTCCATGCCTCTGCAGCCTTTTCCCCATGGACCTCAGGATGCCATCCATGGTCCTTCTCCTCCCCACAATGTTATCCTCCCAAGAGCCTTGTGAGATATGTTAGGCTGAGGTACATAGCGGGTCTCCCAAGATCTCCCAGTCTGAGCTTCAAGTTAACGCTGCAGGGATTGGAAGATAGCTCTCACCTGCCCTAATCTGACTCTTTAGCCACTTAAACTGCAATGGTTGGCTCTCAAATTTAAGAAGGCCTAATGCCAGAGAGGGTTTAGGAATCAGATTGTAGCTAGGAGGTTTGCCCTGGAGAGGGGAAGATGATTTGAAAGAAATGTGGCATTGCCTATGGTGGATACACCCATCCTGCTTTTCTTTTCCCTGGTAAACAAATTGATCAGGCATCTGCATTTTTCAAAAGGCCAAAATATTGTTAGCCCTTTCCTGCAGTAGAATCTTTGAACTCTATGAGAGGAATTATATGCAAAGGCAGAAGTCTGACAGTCAGTCTCCAGGGTGACCTCTTGCAGTCCGCTCTGCATTAGGAGCTGCTTCCCTTATATGGCCATAAGATGACGTAGGTATTTATGCTTGACAGGCAGTTTGGGAGCATGCCAGGGGTTGAAGCTTTTTTTTTTTTTTTTGAGCCACAGAGATAACATTTAGTTTCTGAATTATATGTGGATTCAAAGGTGGCTTGTCTGAATCAACTCAAAATAACCATCTCCAAGAGACTCCTATTCCCCCCCCTCCAGGATTGCAGAAGGATTGTATGTTATTACATGGGTGTAATCTTCTTCCAAGATGTTTGAAAGAGTCAATAAGCTCAGGGCTTTAGACTAAAGTCGGCTCTGACTTAGACAACATGCAATCACATTGCGATGGCTTGGATCACACAGTGTAAGTCACGGGGAAATTTAGGCTTTTTAATATCAGAGGCGAAGATAGTGAGAACTTCTGAGGACATGGGCAAGATTATTACAGGAAGCTTGTTCTTTTCTTTAGATATACAGACTATATGGGAAGGCAGTGTCTAAATGTAATGCTTTCATTAACAAAATGAACCCTGAAGGGCTTTTGTTTCTTTGTTGTCATTCCTTTCAGTGGCTCTAATTCTACTTCTGCAAAAGTAAATTTCTTAAATTTAACTTGATAAACTTCCATTGTATAACACTTTGATCTAACCCCAGAAATAGCAAATATTTTCATTTACCCTTTTATCCTCATTAGTTTACACCTTACCAAAGAGTTTGTCAATAGCCAAAATCTAGAGGTGAGTGGTTTGTGGCAGAGAGACCTAGTCATTGATGCATATAACATATATATCCTAGAATAACAGGGATAAATTGGGTCACGGTCGGAGGGGGGGAAACGAAGCAATAAATAACAGTCATGATCCTAAATCCAGCTGCTAATCCTAAGAATATAGACCTATTGAATCAAATGCTGAATCAACCCTTAAATAAATCCTATTAATTCAATGACTCTACTGTAGTTGGGATTTACAACTAGATTTAGGCCCTGTATCTTGTTGTTACTGGCGTGTGTGTGGCTATTTTTCCATATCTTCATAATTCCATTAAAATAAAAATACTTACAAAATACAAATGTAAGATTAGGTGATACCTGTTACATACAGCTATGACCTCACCTGTCCGTCACTGCTAAAGCTGTGAGTCATCTACCAATAGTGTGACGGAGGGTGGGACATAAGGGGTGGAGCTGTGGTATAAATGTGAGTGAATGTGTGTGAGAGAGTGGAGATAGGGACAGATAGGGACTGATAGGGCTTGGATAGGAGTTAGGAGATCTGTGTTATAGTGTGAGAGTTTGTGTATGCTAGTGCCTTGATCATAGTGATTGACTTATTATTTATTAGAAGTGATTTACCATTCCTTTTATTTGTACCCAATAAACCTGAGTTTTTATTTTGAATCATATTTTGGCCTGAAGCTACTTATTTGAAGGAATGGTTGGTGGCAGTGGAAAAGACGAGTGATTGAGAGTGACGTAGTGACCCCCTTTGTGAGGTAGAGGGAGGCCGTTACAATACCTTTATAGATAACTAAAAATTATCATAGAATCTGTAAGCTTTCGGAACCACTTTATCAGGCGTGTACCAGTGTGAAGAATGTCCAAAAGTTCATGGCAAGATGGATTTTGCCAGGAAAGTTACCCTTAGATGTAAAGTCCAAACGTTTAAAAAGTGGCAAAATTACTAAGATACCAAGAAATAGCGCTCCCTACCCATACCAATAAGAAGAGACATGGACTCTCAACATCAGTGGAGCAGGACTGTAACCACTAGGTAATGTTGTTTTAACTTTAATCTGACCTCAATTGGCCAAATCTAGTGCATTTACTAAATTATCATCCCATTTCGCAGATAGAAGACTTATGTTTTCGGTGTCTCACACACACACATACCAGCCAAGCAGAAACACATCCTTTTCCAAGAAAGGCCAAAGAGGAAGGTGTGTGTGTGTGCATGGCCTGTGCCTCTTTGAAAAACAGGGGTGTGGATACCCAATCCATAGCTGTTTCAGCTGTAACTTTAAAAGAACAGCTGTAATGCAGCCTGCATCTTTCCTGACTAACATCTAAGAAGGGCATGGCCAGAGAAATCCATCTTGCCAAGAACTTTTGGACGTTATATTCTTCACAATGGTGCATACCTGATGAAGTGGTTCTGATCCACGAAAGCTAGCAGATTGCATGATTATTATTTTTTAGTGGTCCCAAAAGATATCACCTGCTCTTGCATGTCTAAATACAGTTGCTCTTATAGCTAGGTAGTAAGTTGCAGTGGAGAATTATGTGCCATTAAAATAGCACTCAGCAAAGGAACATTTGAAGTCAACCAATCCAAGACATTTTGTTACTCAGGCAAAACGGATACAATTATGGTTGCCAGGTTCCTCTGAAGATTTCAGGACCAAAGCCTGAGGTGATGGTGCAGGTCCCTGTATAACACCGACAAAATTGTTTATGTGTGCACACAGGAGGCAAGAAGAGAGAGAGAGTATGGAGTTCTTGAATTGCTCTCTAAAAACCTCTGTGCAACACACAAGCACCAGTGCATCCTGGTGCCCATTGAGATTCAAAGCCACCACCCCACAATAAAACCAGACTTTCTTTTCCTCCAGCACCACTTGCCCTGAGATTTGTCTTGCCACCTGGATATCCTGGGAGGCCTAGCAATTGCCTGAAACTTCGGCTGGCACCCTGAGACCTGGCAACCCTAGATGTGATTCTGCTGTCATCCAACCAGAGGTGTGTAGTGCCCAAAGCCAGTCATTTATTTTGGTACATGAGTTAGAAAGGCGCATGAACATCCTTCCTATCCCTGACAAGACAGAAACAATAAATACAAAGTACAAACTGCCCTTTTATGACTCTTCATATTAGCTACCTGAGAGAGCTGCCCCAATCTGCATAATGATGGGTCCAGCACTGAATCTGAACACACACATAGTCTTTTATATTGCTGTGGTGCACACGTGTTTATTGCGCATATGCTCACATACACAGTTGATTTTCCTGAGTTCATGAGATAATGGCTTTTAGATATGGAAGCTTTAAATGATGAGGATAAACATACCTATCTCCATAATAAAGGAATCGTTTGTATTTAAACATATAATGTCATGAATATGTATACAAAAGAGGAATAAGACTAAAGAAAGCTTTTTCATTGCAAGATTTCACTATATGTTCTAATTAGCTGTTGGAATACTTCATTACTTATGCTACTAATAAAAAAAGGCCCTCTAAGTGAGTGCCTTTCCTGGAATACAACTGAGACAGACTAAGCTCATAGCATAACGAATCCCATCAGCACTCCTAAATGCGAAAGCTGAGCACTCATTTTTCAAGGAACAAGCTGGTGGCAGAAATACATTCATAATGCTTTATAGAAATCTTCAGTAATTTATCTCTAATGGAGAAGGCAACCACCTTTTTTCTCATTGCCCAAAAGTACTAATCATTGTAGCATTATGTCATGAGGAATTTCACAAATATAAGGATAGCAAAATTAACAATGTCTAATTTCTTGAAAAAGAGATTGTGCATGTTCTCTGATTACAGCAGTGATTGTTCCACTGGGTACATAAGTACACATGTACCAAAAGAAAAATGAAGGAAGAATAGCTTCCTATTTCTGGACTAGATCCACACTTAACTGATAGTTGGAGTAGATCTATTGAAATCACTCTCGTTTGGATGTTAAATAAATAATAAATTCATTCTGCTAATATATGTTGTCATTTTGGTGTGCCTTATAGAATTGATAGACACAGTTTGACATGGAAAAGTTAAAGAAACTCCAGATGCCTCTTCTTGCATTTCTCCTCAGTACAGTATATACTTTGGTCACTAACAAAGAATGCGTCTGAGAAAGGTCTAGTTTTAATGGATCACTTTGTAGAGATACAGACTGTAGATGTGGAAGCCTGAACTAGATTAAGACCAAGAAGGGTGGAGATGGGGCAGTGACTGATATCAGAGCCAACATTTCCTGTGTGTGTGCAATGTGCTTGTTTAGAAAACATTAACCAAACCCTTGTTTTGTTCTGAATTGACAAAAGTTCTCTCTCTCTCTCTCTCTCTCTCTCTCTCTCTCTCTCTCTCTCTCTCTCTCTCTCTCTCTCTCTCTCTCTCTCTCTCTCTCTCTCTATTTTTCAGAGCTAAAATAAAGATATAACTTCTTGCATTCCACTGGGCATCTTCAGAAAAGAAAGTCTAATTCGATATTCTTCATTGTGAATAAGCTAAATGCGGATTCCTTCATTGCAGGCAGAAACAACAAAGAGTCTTATAGCACCTTAAAGACCAACAAGTTTTATTTGGCACAAGCCTTCATGAACTGGAACCAAAAGATGTAAGTAGGCTGTAGTCCCAAGAAAGCCAAATAAAACTTGTTCATCTTTTAAGATGCCAAAAGATTATTTGCTGATTTGCTGCAACAGGCTGTGCCTTTGAAAATTTAATTGTTGACATGGTTTACCATAAAGTCTGAGTTTATTTTATTTTATTTTATTTATTAGATTTCTATCCTGCCCCCCTAGACAGCGGCTACTCAGGCGGAGTTGGGCAGAGTGTGATGATATACACAGCCTGAAGAACAATCTTAACATCACCATCAAAGAAACAGAGAAGGCCAGCAATGTGGTTGTCATGGACAAATAGAAATACACAAAGGAAGCTGAGAGACACTTGTCCAACTCCCAGATTTTACTAGCTTGTAACTACAAACTCAGTTGCTAAATATCAAGAGGAATTACAAAACCTTAGGAAAAAATGTCCCAGAAAATATACCAAAAAAAAAAAATCTGACTAACTCATTGCAAGAATCTCAACCTTCTACCTGCTACCAAAAATACACAAACCAGGGAACCCCAGTAGACCAATTGTACCAAGCATTGATACCATACTGTTGGGGTATATGGATATGTGGACTTCATCATCAAAACATATGCCACCTATGCACATAGCTTTGTAAGCGATACCACGGACTTTCTAAGGAAACTTCAATCCACTCATGACCTCCCTGACTATACCATTTTAGCCACAGTGTATGTAGAAGTTCTTTACTCTAACAACCCACACTGAAACAGACTATAGGCAGTCAGAAATTCCATTCAAAATAAAGACAAAGCCCACATAGTCACCGTCTGTGACTTCATGCTCACACACAACTACTTCACCGTTTATAATAAAATCTATCTCCAGATCAATGGAACTGTCATGGGCACTTGCATGACTGCACAATATGCAAATATATTTATGGCTGACACAGAACAACAGTTTCTTAACTGTTGTACCCAAAACCCACTCCTCTATTTGAGATGCATTGATGGCATTGTTTCGATCTGGACCCACAAAAAGAAAGCCCTAGAGAAATTCCACTGGGATTTTGATAACTTTCATCTGAGATCAACCTGACCTGGACCAATCTACACAACAGGTGCATTTTCTAGACACCATTGTGAAGTTACAACATAGACATTTTAGCACCACACTGTATCCAAAACCTGGTCAATATGGCAGCTTGCATGCCTCCAGCTTATATCTTGAACACACCACAAAATCTATTATTTACAGCCAGGCCCTCAAGTAGAATTGCAACTGCTGAGACACACAAGATAGAAGATCCAAACTGAAGGATCTACAGATTGTATTTCTCAGACTTCAGTATACATCCAGTATGGCTAAAGAACAAATTAACCTGGCAAAATGAACATACAGAAGCAACCTACTACAAGACAGACCCACATGAGAAAACAACTGAACATAGCTAGTTGTCACTTTCAGACCACAACTGAGACCACTCATACACTTCATAAATAATCTCCAACCTGTCCTTAACAAGAATACTTCACTCTCCCAAGCCCTTGGTAGTAGACCTATACTTAATTACAGACAACACCCTCCAATCTCAAGTGATTATTGATGTAAAACAGACTACACAACACATACAGAGATGGGGGACTAACTCTTGCTCTGATACCAGCTCTGACCCCACATCTATTCTAGCAACACAATTACAGGACCCAACAATGTCACACACAATATCAAGGACACTTTTACTTGTTCGTTTGCTAATGTGATCTGTGCCATTTTTGACAACAGTGCTACTTCCCAACTAACTACAGCCACCTTTGCAGAACAAGGCAGGGATTCTTAACCCATTATCATTCATGTAACACCAGAACAATCATCTTGTTTCTACTGTTGTTATCTATAGACTGGGGTTCCTTGAATCTTCTCCATGAGAGTTTGCAGTTTGTATGATTTTATAGTGGCCCAATAAAAGGCATCATCCACCCTTACATTTCTGTAATCTTGCAGGCCACACAGTCTTATACTTGTTTTTTCTCCTCTAAACATAAGAACTGAAAAGAACTGAATATCAAACGGGTATTAAGTAATGTGTGAAATACCACATTGACTCACACAATTTGCAGCTTGTGTCTACTAACCATACACTGTCTCTTTATTTTGGAGCCATGTATAAATGTATAAATATTTGCCATATAGTCTCACTCTTATGTCTGAGGAAGTGAATTTGATCTAAAAGCTCACATTAAAACATAACAGTCTTTAAGATGTCACCACATTTTTGTTTGTTTGTTTGTTTGTTTGTTTGTTTATTTATTTATTTATTTATTTATTTATTTATTTATTTATTTATTTATTTATTTATTTATTTATTTATTTATTTATTTATTTATTTATTTATGTTTTATGTTTTGTTTTTACCCATGCTCTGTATCAGTGTTGCATTGGTTCTTTTGAGTGAATGTATAAAATAATTCAGAGCTCTCAATACATCAGCAATTGATCGCATTTTGCATACCTGTTATTTCTGTCTCTAATACAGTATTAAAGGGAAAGGATGGATATTGTTTCTTAACTTCTTTTCCCTAACAAGCTCTGGAACATGAAAATTAATGAAACTCTAAAGATCAGTTTTTAAAAATCCACAGTCCTTTAATAATGCATTCTGTTATGCCTTCATTATTAATAATATATATTACAGTGCTAGAAAATATCAGCCTTGCCTCGTAGCAGTAGTTATTATTCATAATTTCTGCAGAGCCTCTTTTATCTCTTTTCTCTTCATAGCAATCTGGGAAAGCAGATCATTTTACAGGAAGAGAATTTTGGTAGAGAACCAATTGTTTGCCTAAGGCTACCTAGCAAGTTCAAGGATAAGTGGCAGGGATTTGAATCCAAGGGTTCCCACAAGGTGATATCCCCTGGCTTTCTTGCACGGTTATCAGCTGTTATGTTGTTTTACAGAATGCAGAATACTTGACAGTACAATTGCTTCTCAGCTTCACTCAGGCTACAGTGCCTATAAAACATAAAGAATAGTATTAAGAACTGCAGTACAATTGGAAGGGCACAGCAGAATAAAACACATAGCAAAATAAAAACATTTCTCCTTAAACTTTTTAAAAGCCTGCTTTAATGTTCAAAAGACAGTGTTCTGGATCCAACCAGTAATCCTTACTAGAGCAGACCCCTTGAATCAATGAGATTTCCATACATGTTGATTTACCACTCAATGATCCCACTCTATTATTTGAATACACATTATTCCATTTTTCTTCCATGAACTCAAGCTGGCATATTTGGTTCTTATCCTCTCTGCTTAATCCTCACAATAACCCTGTCATGTAGGTTAGGGTCCAACCCAAAAGTAATCCAGTGAGTTTCCATGACCAAGTGTGAATTTGAACCCAGGGCTCCCGAATCCAAATCTTTAACTACCATACCACATTGCATCACTCCATTGAAACTAGCTCAACAGTGGGACAAGCAGTTTAGGTCCAGTTGTCCACAGCCAAGACATCCATCACTGAAAAGACCTAACGGATGTGAAGAACTTAATCCAAAGAGCAAAAATCAGTATTAGTTACCATTAACAGCAGATATCAATGGAAGAGTTGAAATCAATGTATGTGACTAGCAAGTCCTATTAATATAAGTGGGTCTAGTCCGGTTGAGACCAACAATGGATTAGCCTTAATGGGCTATGGTGTTAATAAACAATACACATGTCTATATTTGGTGGGTCTAGTTACTGCACTAGCTAACAACGGAAAATGCAAATAAAAATAAAAGTGGCTAGGAGTTCACCTTCAGTTAAGAAAGAAGGAGGTTTGGGTTGTTAAAATGGCAAGTAACTCCTTTTTGTGCTTTGAAACTGTAACTTGTAAAAAAAAAAATAATTTCCAGACTAGCTAGATTCAAGATGATTCCACACTATAATTATTCTTTTGCTCCTTCAGCACGGCTGAACGAAAAATTGCTGAAGGAGCTCAATGTCTAATAGGCAGATGAGATTTATACTGTACATATACATGAGAGGAAATACTGGCCAAACCACAGTTCATGGGCCACATTATGGCTTCAACCGAGGAAATTCAGAGGAAGTGACAGAACCCATAAAATAAAATAAAGATAACTAGATATTTCCTTATAGACCACTGAATGGAGACTCTCCACTATATATAATATCAAGAAGCACAGATGTGCTTGCATAGTTGTGGACTTCCTTGAAGATTTTCACCTATTTTCTTCCCTCTGGTGGTGGTCTGGTTATGGCTTAGAGATCCTGGCAGTGGATAAATGAAAGTAGTGGCACAGCCATGTTTGTAGGGCAGGTGAGTAAAAACCAGGGACACAGAAATAGACACACTGGTGAATGTGTTTATGTCTTGTGGTTTGTAGATTTATGAATTAGAGTCCCACATTACTTGTAATATATGCCTAAGCTGCAACTTCGGAAATTGTGGTTGTAAACATAAAAGGTAGATTGATGGAACTAAGGTTTATTTTCCATGTTGCTGTGTATATTTGGCACAGTGCAGGCATTCAGAAAGGTGTTCCAGAGATGTTTGTTTTATGCAAAGTAGGGAGGAATTATGTTTTCAAAGAAGTAGCTGTGTTAGTCTGAGCAAGCATATGAGACTGTTCCCACTAAATAACTGGAATCGTCGAGGCTCAGAATCATGCATAGTTATAGTTATTATACCATAATGAGAAGGGAAAAAAATAGCATGCCTTATGATAGAATCTCACATCCATCACATAAAGTCACAGAACTGTGTGAAAGTACTGTATATTACTGCAAGTAAAAAAGAAGAAAAAAAGCAAACAAAAAAAAAGTTCCAAGAAAACATTTAGAATAGTTTTATACAATAGTGACTTGAATATATATAGATTGTTGTTGGTTTTGTGTAATCATTTTACTGTGGCTGTTACTACTCGTTCTGCCCCCTATTTGTACACCTTTTCACTGTGAAGTAGGAGTTGGGTGGCCATCTGTCAGAGACCCACAATTTGGCTGCAATTGACTTAGTTAATCTAGTCTGTTATCAAAATGTAATGTCCAGCTCAGCTGCATGCAGAGACTGCCGTGTTTCTTTATGCTTTATGTTTCTGCATGCACGATGGGCATGTCACACTGGCGGGTGGGCGTGTCACACTTGTGGAGGGGCATGTCACGCTTGCAGGGTGGGGATGTTGTGCTTGCAGGTGGCCATGTCGCACTCGCGGGCATGCGCATGAGTGCGACACGCCCCTCCGCGAGTGCGACACACCCGCCCACAAACAACACGCCCCTCCGCAAGCACGACACGCCCACCCATGAGCGTGATAAGCCCACCCACGAGCGTGGGGTGCCCCGCCCCCCCACGAACAGAGCCCGCACCCCCAACCAGTCTGCGGTCCGAAAAAGGTTGGGTCCCGCTGCGTTTAGTCAGTGTGGGATGGAGTGACATGCCCTTGGGGCATCTCAGCAAGCTAGAAACTGAAAAGGTTACACCTATTGTTGTCATGGAATCTATTTACATTGGGTGTTATCATCAAGGAGGATCTATCCTGGGGCACTTGTATTACAGCAGTCATTAAGAGGTCCCAGCAGAGACTGTATTACCTGAGACTTCTCAGGAGACAACAACTGAATGGAAAACTGCTGGTAACCTTTTATCACTGTATCATAGAGAATATTTTCACCTATTGCTCTGGTATATGGTTTGCTAACTGTACAATGGCAGATAGGAAAATGCTCCAGAGGATTATTACAATGGCCCAGAAGATTATTGGCTGCCCTCTTTCCTTTTTGGAAGATCTCTATAATTCCTGATGTCTTAAGAAAGCCCAAAATATTCTCAAAGATCCATCACACCCGGGCCATTCCCTCTTTCAGTTGTTACAATCTGGAAGGCGGTATAGGATAATTAAAACAAAGACAAATAGATTGAAAAACAGTTTCTATCCCAGAGCTGCAGCTATACTGAATTCCACTGTATAGTGCAATATTAATCTGTTGTGCGATGGGAAATTGAATGAGAAGGATGTGGATGTCAATGAGACGGATGTGTTTCATATGTAACGTGCTATGTTTTTTATTTTATGGATGGTATGTTCCTGTATGTTTTTATTATTACGTTACTGGAGATGGCATTTAATTTCATTGTACAGAAGTACAATGACAATAAAGTAAATTCACATGACATCCTGCAACTCCAGAGAGACAAAAAATGGCATACACACCAGCTCAACTTTTTAAAAAAACGCGTGCCTTTTTCATCCCTTAATGTTTCCACCATCTTGCCTGGTGAAGAATTTGAAAAACCTAAAAGCTCACATCATCTTTATGTCACTTTTGTAACATTTTCAGGTACTTCTTTGATTGTGTCAGATGCAATTCAGTCATGTTTCTGGAGTGGAAGCCGACAGATAGCTGTCATTGCCCAGGTGATTCCCAAATGTGCTCACAGCCCTCATATTGTTTGGGGAAGTTCCTTCCTTCTCCCCATTTTGTAATAGTAGTAGTAGTAGCACCACCACCACCTGCAGCAGCAGTAAAAAATTCCACGTAGCTCTGTACAGCTTTTGTACAAGACTGACTCTGCTTCAGGGCCACAACTTCCTCCTGTGGTGATGGGAGAGGTAAACATTAGAAAGGTATGGAAAGCCTTTACCTCCCCATGTCCCAAGCATTAAAAGCAGTGGAAAGACATGCCTTTGGGTGAACTTTTACTGTTTCTCAGCTCTGATTTTATGCAAATTATATAAATAAATGAATCCCCTGTTTGTTTGTTTGTTTGTTTGTTTGTTTGTTTGTTTGTTTGTTTGTTTGAACTTCTTGTTTTAGCATTAGTGTGAACACTCCCCAGGGCAATAGCATGCAGCTGACCAAACTTTTACTTCCAGAAGCACTGCACTGTAAACTTGCTTCTGATATGAAGAAAGAAAGAAAAGAAAGTTAAAACAGTAGCAAAAGGCAGCTTTACATAATTCCATTTTACTTAATTTCCTAAAAACTGAGATGGCACCTGACAAAACTCTGTAGGAAGCTTCTTCCAGAGCGAAAGGGCCACATGACCAAGGAAGCCCATTTCCTAGTGTTAGCTCTTTTTTGATTCCTTGGATGTCACCATTTTTAGCATCAAGGACTGCATGGAGGCTATTTTGTGGAAGAGACATTTCAATAAGTATTGATGTCTTAAAACCATTAAGAGCTTTATAGGTCTTCACCAGCACCTTGAACTGGGCATGGAAACTAACAGGGAGCCAGTGAGCACCTCAAGACTGGAGATATGTGTTAATATCTGCTGGTTTGTATCAGTATTTTGGACCTGCTATAGTTTCTGTACTGATTTCAAAGGCAGCTCTATGCAGAGAACAATACAGTAGTTTATTTTAGAGATTACCACCACATGAACAACTGATGTTAGGCATTTCTTATCTAGGTAGGTGCACAGCTGGGCAATCAACCAAAGTTGATAAAAGGCATTCTTGGCCACAACAGATATTTGGAGAGCTCTGTAGAGAGAGCCAAAGATAGAGAAGCTCTGTACAGTCAGCAAAAACAAGACCTGGAGCTGACTGTGGCTCTGTTCATCAGCTTTTTATAGCAAAATTCAAGCTTAAACTGAAGAAAGTAGGAAAAACCACTAGGCTAGTCAGGTATAATCTAAACCAAATCCCTTATGAATACACAGTGGAAGTGAAGAACAGATTTAAGGAACTAGATTTGGTGGACAGAGTGCTGAAGAACTATGGATGGAGACTCGTAACACTGTACAGGAGGCAGCAACAAAAAACATCCCAAAGAAAAGGAAATGCAAGGAAGCAAAGTGGCTGTCCAACGAGGCCTTACAAATAGCAGAGAAGAGAAGGGAGAGAAAATGCAAGGGAGATAGGGAAAGTTAAAGAAAATTGAATGCAGAGTTCCAAAGAATAGCAAGGAGAGACAAGAGGGCCTCCTTAAATGAACAATGCAAAGAAATAAAGGAAAATAATAGAAAAGGAAACACCAGAGATCTGTTCAGGAAAATTGGAGATATTAAAGGAACCTTTTGTGCAAAGATGGACATGATAAAGGACAAACATGGGAGGGACCTCACAGAAGCAGAAGGTATCAAGAAAAGGTGGCAGGAATACATAGAGGAATTATACCAGAAAGATTTGGATATCCCGGACACCCCAGATATTATGGTTGCTGACCTTGAGCCAGACATCCTGGAGAGTGAAGTCAAGTGGGCCTTGGAAAGCATGGCTAACAACAAGGCCAGTGGAAGTGATGGCATTCCAGTGGAATTATTTAAAAACTTAAAAGATGATGCTGTTAAGGTGCTACACTCAATAAACCATCAAGTTTGGAAAACTCAGCAGTGGCCAGAGGACTGGAAAAGAACAGTCTACATTCCAATCCCAAAGAAGGGCAGTGCCAAAGAATGCTCCAACTACCATACAACTCATGACTAAACAACAACAAGATAGAGCTGGGTCCAAGAGTACCCTAACCTGTAGACCAGATCCTTCAGGGGTAGTGTAACTCCATTGAGGGCAGGTAATTATCCCTCTAACTGGTCTAACAATCCTCCTAACAGTAAGATCTCTATTGCATCTGGATTCATTTGCAGTTCATTGGTCCTCATCCAGTCAATTATTGATGCTAGACAGCTCTCAAGGACCTGTACAGCATCACCTGCAGACAAAGAAAAGCAGAGACAGAGCTATGAGTTATCTGCATATTGATGACAACAACAAATCTCTATATGATTTCCCCAGAGGCATCATATCGATATTAAAAAGCATTGAAGAAATGGGAGAATCCCAGGGGACCCCATAATAGTGGTCCCAAGAGGTAGACACCACCTTGCCCACTTTGTACTAGTTGAGATTGGCCCTTGAGGAAGGACTGAAACCATAGAAGAGCACAGCCCCCAAGTCCCAAACTCGACAGTTGTCTCAAAAGACTGTGACTGATGGTATCAGAGGCCACATAAAGATTTAGAAGGACCAGCAGTGTCCCTGTGTCTGCCTCCCTCAGGAGATCATCTTGCAGGGTGACCAGTACCATTTCAGTTTCATGGCCTGGCCAGGCCTGAACCCCAATTGAAATAGAGCTAGACTATCTACTTGCTCCAAGAATGCCTGCAGCTGGTCAGCCACCACCCTCTTGATCAATTTGCCTAAGAATTAAATGTTCGGCACAGGCCTATGGGGATTAAAATCATCAGATGCTACATTTGTTTCTTTGGAATGGGCCTTATCATGGTTTCCTTTAAACAGGAAGGTAAATTGTCCTCCTGTAGAGACACATTAAAGATGTGCCTAGCCCATTTCATGGACACGCCACTTGCTGATTTTAAAAGCCATAGTGGGCAAGGATCGAGGGAAGAGGTGGTGGCTCTGCAGCATGCAGGTGCCTTGTCCCCATCCTCAGGTGGTAGTTGTTCAAATCATCTGTTGCCAAAGTAGTTTTCTTAAGAATGGACCTTATTATAGTTTCTTTTTAACAGATGGGGACCTGGGCTTCCTGAAGAGCAGCATTGATGACACGTACCTGTTCTACTGTTGCATCCTTGAGCCAAGATGGGCAAGGTCTAAAAAGCAGACTTACGAATGGCCCTAGTTACAAACATTTCGACTTACGAACTGCTCTCATAGGAATATATGGACTTGACTTGCGAACTTAGATTCGAATTACAAACTCTTTTCTTTCCTTTTTTAAAAACCTAAGTCATCTTAGGTTAAAAGAGGGGAAAGGGAAAAAAAATTCTACCCCTAGTGGTAGGAACGGATTAACCGGCTTTGCATTAGTTCCTATGGGAACTAATGCAATTCGAGTTACAAACCGCCCCAAGACCTAAGAACCAAAAACAGCTGGAACGGATTAATTGGTTTTCAATGCATTCCTATGAGAAATGCTGATTTGAGTTACAAACCTTTCGACTTACAAACTTCCTTCCGGAACGGATTAAGTTTGTAAGTCAAGGGTTGACTGTAGCAGCTTTACAACATGCAAATGCATTGTCTACATCCTCAGGCCTTACTAACTGAAACTGATACAATTTAACCTGATACATTGGACATCTTCTTCAGAAGATGTCAACAAGGTGTCAAGGTCCTGACCGATGGCCTCAACCTTAGTTCTAAAGTGATCTGCCAGTTAGTTACAGTTGTCAGCATTTGGATGTAGAAATTGTTTTTGTCTAGAAGAGATAAGGCCTGTTGGTTCAATGCAGCCTATTGGACAGTAACAGTAACTCCATCTCATTTCTGAGTGGGTATGACTTACTTAGGAGATTCAGCTAGAACAGGTAGTGGGACGTTAGTCTATTCAGGTGAATCAAAGTATCCAAGCTGATAAGTTCCTTTTGAGCATCTGCTTTGTTGTTGTTATTTAGTTGCTAAGTCATGTCCGACTCTTTGTGACCCCATGGACCAGAACACGCCAGGCCCTCCTGTCTTCCACTGCCTCCCGGAGTTGGGTCAAATTCATGTTGGTAGCTTCGATGACACTGCCCAACCATCTCATCCTCTGTCGTCCCCTTCTCCTCTTGCCTTCACACTTTTCCAACATCAGGATCTTTTTCCAGGGAGTCTTGTCTTCTCATGAGATGGCCAAAGTATTGGAGTAAGATTGCTAGGAGGTCCAATATGCCATTTGGAGTGATCCTTGCATCCAAATGGCATATGGACCTCAAGTGACTCTATTCGGTTTGCAACAGCCTGCTGTCAATTTGCTGTTCTAGTGCAGTGGCATAACAAGAGAACAACTTTAAGATATTGGCAAATTAATCACTTCCTCAGCTCCATAAAGAAGGTGAGGAAGTGATTTTTAAAAACAAATGTACATTAGGACATTGAATATTCACTGTATCACTTTAAAGACCTAAAAGACTAATGAAAGCAAATTGTATTAGGGCAGTAGCTGTGAATTTACCTGCTATTTACAGCCTATTGTTGCCTAATCTCACAGTTCATAAAGGCCTTGCTACATTTTGTACATGGACACAATTACAAAAATCACCTGATATTATTTTAGGTTCCAGCTGCAGATATATATTCAGGCAAGAGTACTGTTCATGTAGAGAGGCCCAGCATTAAGCCCTGTGGCTATGCAAGGCTGAGCTAAACGAAACTGATTATTAGGAGCTTTCCTATCATGCAGTTGCTTTTATAGTGCCTTTCTCAGCAAATTGAACACTTTTTTTCATCCTAGTGAACAGACTGAATTTTAAAGAACTGAATGATAAGGGCAGTCATTTTATCAGTTGGTGGAGCAGAATCTGTCAGGTGCAGCAGGCAGTTGGCACTGCAGAAGCATTCCAAATACTGTATTTTAAAACAGTATTATATATAATACTGTTGTATATATAAGAAGAAAGACTACTATCTTGCCATCAGTCAACATTTTAAAGTAGCAGCTGGTAAGTAGTATAATAGCAGGTTGAGGAGGAAAAGAGAAATCTCTTTTTAGTCCTTTTCGAAATCACCTTGAAAAATGTATCCTGGTACTCAATTTTTGTCATTAAAACAGTTTCTAGGAGCTGTCTTGATGCCTAAGGGAAGGTCTGAAGCCAAAAGTGTGTCATTTGTACATCATATGAAAGTGAAGTAGAAGTGTATCCTGATAGTTCCAAATCTGAAATGTCATTCTATTTCTGCAAAGGGGACACACACACAAAAAATCTGACAAATTTTGCAAGAACATAATGACAAATTGCCAGTATAAAAACAAACCTCAGCTGTCTATAACAGTAGCTGTTGATCTGCAGGTGAGCTAGTGTCAGTACTGATACCAAACTGTGACACCAAGAAGCATGGCTGATCACTAGAAATTGTGTGGAGATGATTCAGATCCACTCTGATCATCAACAGTATTTACAAAAGCTGCAGACTTTACCATTATAACAAAAATGATAATCTTAGCACTGCAGAGCTGAAAGGGAGCCTATTGAGTCCAGTCCCTGTCAAAGAGGCACGATTCCTTTCAATGGGTGTTTTGAAGAATCAAACTCCCAACCTACATCACCATCTAGCAACTGGTGCTATTTGCTATGGACACAATGCTCATGTAAGTATGTTGTGTCTGTGCTCCGCTGAAATGAAAGGACGTTGTACAAAGGCGCTCTTTCTTTAATTTGTTTTTCAATACGAAAACGTATTGAAACGTACTACATGTTCAGCAAGTTGCCTCATATATCGGAGGGTACAAGAGAACCTCTGGATAGCTCAATGGCTTACGTATCTGTCTGCAGAGCCAGAAGTTGGGAGTTTGAGTCCTACTGCATCTCCTTGACAGGGGCTGGACTCAATGATGCATAAAGTCCCTTTTAGCTCTGCAGTTCTAAGATGAGGAGGTTCCTGAAAATCCCACACATCTAACTTCTGCAAACGTGGAAGATATCTACATTACATTTATTATTTATTTATAGGGTTTCTAGAAAACAGGTCTAGAAAACAGAAAGAGCCTTTCTTAGGCCTAATGATCTGAAGAGGAATCATCCCAGTCTAGGGTAGTGCAACGTATATAATCCTTCCAGCCTGGTACTTACTGTATTGGCTTGGGAAGCAAGAGATTTTGTTTTTAATTTAACTTGTTCAAGAGCAGGATGGAATTCTGAAAACCACAGATCCCCAGGGTTTCTGGTTTCCGTTGTAACTCAGCTCTGTCTCAGCAAGTGACAGTCGCTCAGCTGAACCAACCTCCTGGGCCTGCTGTAAGATCAACTGTAATAAGCATGGCAAACCTCTTTGTGCACTGAAAAGTGTAGCAATAAATTGTGATACTGTATTGGAATACAGTATTTAAAAATGGGGGGATTAGAAACATGTCTTGTACACAAAATCAAATGTTGATCTAGTTGAATGACTGTACTTAAACATGAGTTGAACTCTCATCCCATATGTTACTTTTTCTAAAAAGGGAAAGGTATTTTAATTTTTTTAAATTACAGGGTAACAGACATGCCTCTGGTCTTGCTGATAAAGCTGTTATACAACATTGCATGTAGTACTTAGTCCCATGCACTCTGTAATTTTCTCAAAATTAAGGGGTACTTTAAAACTTCCTGATGATAACTTGTTCAAGAGCAGGATTGAATTCTGAAAACCTTCAAAACCCAAGACGGCTCAAGACTGCATTACGTGGGCTCAAACTTTAACAGCTTTTTAAAATAACCGTGGCCTCAAAAATGCTTTCTCCTAAACACACATCAAAAGGATTTGCTGGACATCCTGTGATAAATATTTCATATTTCACTTACTTCATTTTCTTGTTTATATGAAATGTTAGTACACAGGGCACACTGCATAGAAGGTGGGTGCGTTCTTGGTGGTGAGCGAGATGTCCCACATATGGCTATAAAATAATCTAGAAAGCTAGAGAAATTAAATGGAGAGTGTTGCTATTACAAGATTCACATATCAGAAGTAAAGAGGGAAGAGGTTGTCCTGTTGGTTAACATTTGTTTTGTTTAGTCGTTTAGTCGTGTCCGACTCTTCGTGACCCCATGGACCAGAGCACACCAGGCCCTCCTGCCCTCCACTGCCTCCTGGAGTTGGGTCAAATTCATGTTGGTAGCTTCGATGACACTGCCCAACCATCTCATCCTCTGTCATTCCCTTCTCCTCTTGCCCTCACACTTTTACTAATATCAGGGTCGTTTCTAGGGAGTCTTCTCCTCTCATGAAATGGCCAAAGTACTGGAGCCTCAGCTTCAGGATCTGTCCTTCCAGTGAGCACTCAGGTTTGATTTCCTTTAGAATGGATAGGCTTGTACTCCCTGCAGTCCAGGGGACTCTCAAGAGCCTCCTCCAGCACCACAATTCAAAAGCATCAATTTTCGGCGGTCAGCTTTCTTTATGTCCAGCTCTCACTTCCGTATATCACTACAGGAAAAACCATAGCTTTGACTATTCGGACTGTTGTTGGCAAGGTGATGTCTCTGCTTTTTAAGATGCTGTCGAAGTTTGTCATCGCTTTCCTCCCAAGAAGCAGGTATCTTTTAATTTTGTGGCTGTTGTCACCATCTGCGGTGATCAAGAAAATAAAATCTGTCACAGCCTCCATATCTTCTCCTTCTATTTGCCAGGAGGTGATGGGATCAGTGGCCATGATCTTAGTTTTTTTATGTTGAGCGTCAGACCATTTTTTGCACTCTCCTCTTTCACCCTCATTAAGAGGTTCTTTAATTCTTCCTCACTTTCTGCCATCAGAGTGGTATCATCTGCATATCGGAGGTTGTTGATATTTCTTCTGGCAATCTTAATTCAGGTTTGGGAATCCCTATGAAGGGGATGTAGCGAAATGAAGAGTCTTTTAGATTTTCTGAAGGAATACGTTCTGGATACCTAGAATTAGAGAGCTCTCTTGACATCAAGTAAGTGTAGCAAACATTTCAAGTCTGTTGTAGGGGACGGAAAAAACGTAGGGAGGACAATAGGTTGTGATAGACCTTAGGTACGAAAGACACATCAGGGAATAAGGTGACTTTGTCAGGGTGGAATTGTAATAAAGGGAGGATCAACTCTCAGGGCTGCAAGCTCAGAGGCTCTGCGAGTGGAGGTAACAGCAACAAGAAACAGCATTTTCAGTGAAAGAAAGTGTTCAGACATATTGGCGAGTGATTCGAAGGGAGGATGGGAAAGGCAGTGCAGGACCAGAGAGAGAGACCACTGTGGAGGTGGTGGAGGTCACATGTTGGCGACACCTTTCAAAAATTGTTCAAGTTTTGGGTGGTAGCTTCTGAAAAAGCGTGGTAGCTTCTGAATCTTGTGGTTGGTAAGCTATGATCGCGGAGAGGCAGACTTTCAATGTGGAAATGGACAGTTGTTTGTGAAACAGGTAGGAAAGAAATTGTAAGACAGTTTGTAGATTGGTTGGGTAAACTGGTAAATTATGTTGGTTAGCAAATCTGGTGAAAGTAGACCTTTTATATGAATTTAGTTTGGTCGTGGAAGGCTTGTGAACATGAACTAAAATTTCATTCACTGAGGCAAGATTCTCCAGGCTGTAAGACTGAGAGTTTGTACATCTGGGTGATGAGTTTGCCCCTGGTGTTGTGAGAGCAGGTGTGGGATTGGAGGGAGGATAAGGTAGTCACTGCTCATGGATTTTAGCAGTGTGAACCAAGGTTGTCTCGGCCACCATGGAGCAATGAGAATTGCATTGGCGTGGTCTAGTCTGATCTTGGATATGGTGCGGAGGAGAAGTGGGATGGGAGGGAACTTGTATATGAGGCTTGTGGACCAGTTGGCCCTTAGGGCATCTCCTTGAGATCCACGTCCTATTCTGGCTCTTGAATAGAACGTGTTGCATTTGGTATTGTTGTGGTTGGCAAACATATCGATGTCTGGAGAGCCCCAGAGGTTGCAAAGATTGTGATAGACTGTAAGGTCTAGTGACCACTCATTCATTTTGGTTTGTAGATGACTGAATTCTACAAACTGTTACCGTATTGTCGTGTGTGGCTATGTAAACCACCATGGAAAAGATATGATGTTCCAGACACCATTCCCAGATCTGAACCATGAGGTAAAGAAGTGGAAGGGAGTGGTTGTGTTGTCTGTCGTGATTTATATGATATTGCTGGTTACAAGTGGTTCGAAGGCTTTGAGCACTTTGAAAATAGCCAAGAGTTCTAGATTGTTTATGTGAAGCGTCTTTTCTATACATGACCATGTGTCCTGGATTCGTAGATTGTTGCAGTGTGCACCCAATCCAGTGATGCTTGCATCTGTCATGATTTGTATCACGGGTTGCAGAGGGCAGAAAGAGCGACCCATGAGTAGGTTGGATGGGTTGTCCCACCAGCGAAGTTGGAAAGGGAGTTCTGGTGTTACTCTGAGAAGACCCTGATTGAGGGTTTGTCATGGGGTCGAAGTGGGTGAGAAACCAGGACTGGAGGGATCGGAGTTTCAGTCTGGTGTGAAGGATTGTTGATGTTGTGGAGGCCATGAAACCTAGAAGACGTTGAGCGGCAAGTGTGGTAACGTAAGCGTGTGGGTGGAATTGACTGCTTAGAGTGTGAAGCTTGATGATTCTTTCTTGAGGGAAAAAACTCTCGCCCTTGTGGAGTCTAATAGGGTGCCAATATAGGTAATGTGCTGGGTAGGTGTAAGGATTGATATTTGTTCGTTGACTTTTAGGCCCAGATCCACCAGGAGGGACAGCGTTATTTGGATGTCTTTTAGACATCCCTGATGTCTCACTCTCAACAGAGACTGCCCTTTTCTTTTGCCTATACGCACACTCTGTCCCCACCCCCAAGTTAATTCCATCCTCCTTTCCTCCTTTGTTTTACCTGTCTATGGGAGCATGGAGGGGTTGAGACTGACCAGCAGAAAAATGCCCATGAAACATTATCAAATGACACCTACCTATGAAATATGCTACTTAGCACAGAATTATATACTAATAGAATCCACATGAGCAGATACTGCACCGATGAAAATCAAAGCAAATCAGAACCAAAATACATCACCACCTGACAGTGGTGTAAAAAAAAAGTTGGAAAGCCAGAGGTTTTGTCACGCTTGGATTCTGTTTTAGGCTTGCATTTGGGGATCTAGTTTTAGGCTTGCCTTTTGGGTATTATGAGATGCAGTAACAGATCACAGGTGCATAGAAAACTGAGCCGATGCTCAGTGTGGGCAGGTTCTTCGAGAATGAGTCTTGATATCTCCTCACAGAGCAGGAACTGAATTTTGAAAGTCTCTAAGGGCCTCACTAGATGAGATGCTTTATTCTGCATCTAGAATCAGTGCACCCATAAGAGGAACTGTGAGTGTGGAGAGCTAATCCAAGAAGCTGCTCTGAATGAAAAACCCCCTCTCTCTTTTTTTTAATGTGAAGAGCATGCTAGCCCTAATTTTAAAAGAACCAAAGCTAAGAAATAACCTGCTTTATTTGTCTGGCCTCTGTGTTGGCAAAAGATACCTTAAAAAGTTGGAAGTATTATATAAAGTAGTGGCAGAATTAATCATTCCATATTTACATGGGGAAAAGGGGAACTGTTAGGAAAATTCACCCATCCATGCCACTCAGACCGGATAGAAAGCAGCTGCAGGGACACCAACTTAGAAAGCACCAGCTGGGGCCTTTATGAAGCTGAAGTGGCCTGTGGTAAGAAACGAGAATCCTATCTTCCTTGCAGCACTTAAAACCAGTCTTTCTTGTTCCTTTTGATCTACAGCTGCACTAACAAAATCCCATATGTCTCCTGTAAGATATGATAATACTATGCATACCATGGGAGTACTAACATGACCTCCGAGTAATAACAATTTCATCCTCCAAAAATAAACATGGCAAATCATGATAATTGTTCTCTAGTTTATGAAGGGAGGAAACACCAGGTGTGTGCTGCATCACAAAGGAGGCCATCAGCAAACTTGTGAGGGCTGGCTGTATCTGATCAGAGAGAGAGAGGCCAATTCCAGACAAATTTTATACAGTATTATATTGGGAATGTTTAGGTTGTTGTTGTTCAGTCAGTTATATTTTTATCCCACCTTTCTTGCAGTGAACACATGGCAGCATACGTGACTGTCTTGTTCAGCACTTTATGGTCACAGCAATTCTGTGACGCAGAGTGGGCCGAGAGAAATGGTTGGCCTGATTTTCACAGCACAACGGGGACCTGGTTCCCCAGAACCCCAGTCCATCTCTTTTGTCTTGATTTGGAAAGAAAGAACCATGATTTAATGTTAGCATGGGAGAGGGTTGCTGTAAAACAAAGTGCATCCCATAGATCTGTTACTGCCTGATAGCACTACTTTTGTGTTTTGGCACAAATGTAACAATTCATTTCAAATTAGAAGCAGGCAAGGGTGGGGAGGACAGAACTGTTTCTGGGCCAGCTGATTTTAGAAGCTATTTGTAGGCACAAGGGGGATTCAGGTAATCAAGGGGGGGGTAGAAGAGCAAAATCCAGATGAAGTCTGGTTTATCAGGTGATACAACACCCCAGAGTTAGGGGTGGAGGGAAATGTTTTTGATGCCTGTTAAAGCAATAAAATGTGGTCATCAGATGTAGCGATTACCACAATTCTTGGCAGGTTTTGCATCTTGCACAGCTTTGGCTTATAGCACCATGTCATGTTGGGAGTTTTTCCAAGATCTGCATTAGTACTAGGGCTTATGGAAGGCTCCCTGCCAACTTCTTGGGGCATTTTTCTTTTCCCCCTCAAGTCTTAAGTCAACTTTTAGAGCTTGTACAACAAAAAGCTTCATGAAGGCTCCACATGGCATGATGGGCCTATACTCCAGTGGCTCTTTGTCCAGTAACCTTCCCTCACTCCAGCTATTTTTGTGTCGATGCTGCACAAGTATAACACATATAAAAACAATTTTAAACTGTTCCAGTAAGTCCTGCATTCACTTGGAATTAGGGACAGGGATGTAAAACTTCCAGGAGGTTTGAAGCGATTTTTGTTGTTTCCCCCAGTCCTTGCGGGGGGGGGGTCAATTATTTATCAGCATCAAATGCTCAATGCATAGCTAAGGTGGCATATAAACCGTATTACTTAGCATATTTATGAATTTTTGGAATATAAAATTTTTCAGTTTTGTATGAACAAAACCTGTGAATATTAACTGTGATCTGCAAAAGGCTGCACCTATAGCTTGGTTTTTGAACTCTGAAAAATGCTAGGGAATTTTCCATCATGATGTTAAATGTCAGCTTCTGCAGGCAAAGTCTTCCATCTCTGAAGCCATCAGGGATTTGGGTTGAACCTAACCTTACATGTAATCAAATAATTTTATGGTGCTGTACACCTAGGAAATTACAGCTGGTGTAATTGAGAACTAAACATCATTTTCCAATACAGTGATACTTTCTATTTTCCTTTTAACCTTGTGGTGCAGTGGTTAAACTGCAGTACTGCAGTCAAGACTACTCACGGCTTGAGTTTGATTCTGATGGGCTGAGGTAGCCCAAGGTCTGTAAACTGATTACCCAGCTCACTGGGGGAGGGCAATATGTACCCTGCATAATTAAATTGTAAACTGCTCAGAGAATGTTTTCAGCATTATGGGTTGGTATATAAGCAGCATGTTTTATTCGTTACAGATGTGTTTTATTTCAGCAGTGTTAAAAAATTGCTGTATGTAGAATCTCAATTACAATGTCTTGAAGTGGCATCAGCTTAATGGAAATTGATTTTGACCCTTGGACTCAGAGTCCTAGAGAACTTATTAGCAAATGTAATTACAGTAGTAGATATTACTAGAACAAACAAGCATGAGCAGCCACGGGCACTGGAAGCTTACGGGCAAGTACCGTGCTTATCGAGAGGGAAGCATGAAACCATGTTATATTTAGAGCTGCCTCATGAAAAAATAAGTTTATAAAGGTAAAACATTACAGATGCAACCAATAAAACTGAATGTTTGCTTAGCTTGATATGAGCTAGTAGGAAGTATGACACTAAATGTTCCTTGGAGACAATTTGCTTCAGCAGTTTGTTTGTCCGTTATAGGTGTTTGAGAGCCAATGGTGTACATTGGATAGAATGAGGGACTAGGACTCAGGAGATGTGAGTTCAAATCCTCTCAGGGTCATGGAAATTCAAAATATTTCACAACTCTCAAAAGCCCTATTAACAGCAGCAGCAACAGGAGCATCTTAGGAGTGTAGAGCTGGAAAGGACCCTATGGATCCTCAAGTCCAGCACTTTTCAAGGAAGCACAGTGAGGAATCAAACTCCCAATCTCTGGCTCTGCAGTGAGACACCTAAACCACTGAGCTATTCAGCAGTGGTCACAATATGTGAGATGCTGCTTTACAGCACATATCAACCACAACAATTGGCAATGGAAAAGGTCTAACATATTACTCTGTAGGAGCTATGTAACAAGCATTCTGTAAATCTTAGTAAAAATGTAACTTTTCCAAATCTTATCTAAAATAAGGTTAAGTGATAGACTAGGATAGATAGAACCAGATTCTATAGGTGTGCATGAGTGAGTGCAATCTTGGTAAATGGCAGGGGAGGAATATAACACAACACAATTGCTAACTAATGTTGAGCCTGGAGCTCTGCTGTGATTGTTGAGTTGATGACAAAGTGAGTAAGAGGAGAGGGTGTTTTATCCCACAGGCCAGCAGCTTGTAGCATTCAGACTTTTTTAAAAAAAAAGTTAACTATTTTACTTACTTTTTCAGATTCCTGATAATGAAAAGGATTACAAAGGAGCTTTGGGAGAGAAGTTGGAAATGTCTGATTTCTGAAAAACTGCTGCTGCTGTTCACATCATCGGCCTTAAGCAGCATTTGGTTATGACCCTAGGAGTTCAGCCATCACAACACTGTATAACTTAAAATTGCATTTTTAGACATTGAGACCTATAGAGTACATGTCAAATCAGGAGTTGAGTCTCACTGTGTTCAAGAGGGCTAACTTCCAGGCCAGTGAATAGAGGATTGCAGCCCAAAAGAGTATTCCAAAAGGAGGTAAGAAGAAATCTGGTAATCATGGAATATGACTGTAACAGATACATGTATTCATATTTTCCCAAACATATACATATTTGCATTTATAATAATATGAGAAGCACGCCTTATTTCTAAGGAGCTTTTTTTTAAAAAATTTACATGAAATATCACTGAAAGTTCACAAGAAATTACACTGTAGTCTGGGTTTTTTCGTATAAAAAGCAGTAATTTAATTTATCCTATCTTTATGTAAAAATGATTTTTCCAATGTACTAATAAATTTTTGTTTCATTTGTGCTTTGAACTGCCGATACCATTCCATGAGCTTTTTCCTCCTGTGAATCTTTTCTTGAAGTGTCATGTGTGTTTCCTTCTCTAAAACAGCAGGAAGTTCTTTCCAGTTTTTAATAAAAATAAAAGGGGCTCCCATGGTTTTTAGTAATTGCAATGGAGCACTGTGGTACACCGATGAATTTCCACAATTGCCTGGTGTCATTACATCTTCAATAACAGGAACAGAGCCAAACGAACAAGCCTCATAAATTCTGTAGCATTCTGTGTTTACTCCCAATGGGCATAACGTGAGATCACTCTGTAACAGTGCGTCTTGATACTTCTGAAGGCTCTCATTAGTTTCCTGAGGCCACCACCTAGAGAAAGACAAAGGAAACTGCAAATGTACATTTCCCTTCAACTGAACAAAACACACAGTGGAATATAAAAAGACATGCTAACCTTTCAGTGTAATCATTACTATAATAATACCCAGCAACAGAAATCTCTCACAAATATTTTACATCTTATATTACTACAATCTATGACCTCAATGCTTTTGCACCACATCGTACACCAGAAAAGACAATGGCTCAAATTTAAATTCTAGTCCCTGTTAAAGCACACTCATTGAATCAGTTGCTGTATCATAAGTGATCACTTCAATGGATCTACTCTAGTTAGGGACTGGCAATTGAATTTAAGCCTTAATGACTATTTTCTTCCATTTATGCTAATAGAGCAGTACATTTTACTAAACTGGAAAAAATAAAGACCTCTGTGTTACAGAATTTTACTATTCGGTTATTATTTTTACGTTGTGAGTTTTCTATTGTGCACACTTATTCGGGAGAAAAATCTGCTGTACACTGGGGGACTAATTTATGAATAAAATATATGAGACTGCATTGCTATCATTAAAGTAATAAAAGGATACTTGATATTTGGGATTGAGTTAGCAATTATTTATTTATTTTAATATAGACAACACTCCATTAGTGCAATACACTATTCTAGGCAGTTTACAACATAATAACAGTTTATAACAATAAATTTAGAAATAAGCAATAAAGAGATAAAAAATAAACAATAAAGAAATATGCTAAAAAGTGTGTGGTGAGTGCATTCTGACCATCTCCCAATGCACAATAATTTTCATCCCTTTTCCCAAGAACTGCACTTATTTATATGACATAAAAGCAGTCAGTTTTATCTGTCTAGGATTATCACCTCATTTCTCTCCTGCTATCTGATAATTACTCCAATATTGCATTTCTTGTCTGAATGAAAGTGAGGATTTTTTTTTAAATATTCAAGAGCACAGGTAATCAAGGAAAGAGGCCAAGTTATTTTCTGAAAGAAGAAAGCAGACAGGCAGAAGAGACACCCTGCAGAGTTTTCTAAAAGAAAATTACAAGCTACCAAAAATCCTTTCCACTAGGTCACATCTAATCTCAGTAAAAGGCTTAAGAAATCTGACAAGAAACTCTAGTCTAGCTGACACAGTTCATATAAAGAAAATATAATTATATTATGGTGCTCAACTACATTAGGCTATTTTTGTACAGTTACAAAGGTAAGGGCCATGGAATTTACAGAAATTTAAGTCATCTAGTTATCTATCTCCTGAGAAATCTATAGGTCGGACAGAAAGAACAGCTAGAACTGGATATGGAACAACTGATTGATTCAAAATTGGAAGAGGAATATGACAAGGCTGTATATTGTCTCCCTGCTTATTTAACTTATATGCAGAATACATTATGCAAAAGGCAGGATCGGAGGAACCCCAGCCAGAATTAAGATTGACAGAAGAAATATCAACAACCTCCGATATGCAGATGGCAGAAAGTGAATTAAAGAACCTTTTAAGGAGAGTGAAAGAGGAGCGTGCAAAAAATGGTCTGAAGCTCAACATAAAAAAAACTAAGATCATAGCCCCTGGTCCCATCAGGGGAAGATATGGAGGCAGTGACAGATTTTACTTTCTTGGGCTCCATGATCATTGCAGATAGTGACAGCAGCCACAAAATTAAAAGATGCCTGCTTCTTGGGAGGAAAGTGATGACAAACCTCGACAGCATCTTAAAAAGCAGAGGCATCACCTTGCCGACAAAGGTCCGCATAGTCAAAGCTATGGTTTTCCCAGTAGCGATGTAAGGAAGTGAGAGCTGGACCATAAAAAGGCTGACTGCCAAAAAATTGATGCTTTTGGATTGTGGTGCTGGAGGAGACTCTTGGGAGTCCCCTGGACTGCAAAGAGAACAAACCTATCCATTTTGAAGGAAATCAACCCCGAATGCTCACTGGAAAGACAGATCCTGAAGCTGAAACTCCAATACTTTGGCCATATCATGAGAAGAGAAGACTCCTTGGAAAAGACCTTGATGTTAGGAAAGTGTGAAGGCAAGAGGAGAAGGGGACGACAGAGGACTTAATGACTAAACAACAACAACAAAACTAGTCATGTATTTACACTTCTGTGAGATGTTTTAACAATAATAATAAGGTGGTAGACAGACAGATAATCACACATGTCATAGCGATGCTTAAAAATCTAGGATTATACAGGATTATAATGTAGAATTCCTGGAACCACCTTTGGCATAGTGTCAGATGCTGGTATGAAAATACTTTAAGTGAAGGATATTTACTACAGGCTGCAATCCTTGGGCAGCTCTAATGTATGCATTTCCAATGAATGTGAAAATCGTACCAGAGTGGTTAATTGTAAGTCCACTAGTCAATCAGAATGCATGTAGATTTGTTAGAAAAATTGCTGGAACACATAACCATAAAAATCATTAAGCCATTGCATCCTCAACAATTGTGTGCACCACAGTCAAGAAAAGCATAAATGTATCCAACCTTTACAGTTTTCAGTCAGAAATAATTAAAATGTCTTACTCTTCTCTGGCTGAAATCCAACATAGCTTATCAAGTCCACTTTGCTTTAGTACTTCCATTAGGGTCTCCCGTGTTGAATTCTTGTAAACAGTTCCTAAGAAGTTACACTGATAAACCCTTGGCGTGTGGAGCATTGACCAGCTTGGTTCAATTACAGGAAAGCTTCTATAGCTGCAATTAAAAACAATTTAATAAGCACACAGAACTAGCACTATTTCACTCTGCCTGTTATATGCTGTAACCCCATACACTAACGCACTACCCTTTTATTACTATAATAAAGTGTTGCTGTTTGCATAACATAAATATTTACAACAGCAGTTCTCCAAAGCTTAATATTTCTCAGGGTCTGATAGGTGTAAAGTATTCAGAAATGGTTTACGATTCCCTCCTTCTAGGGCCATTCTGTGACTATGCAACTTGTCCAAGGTCACATAGGTCAGCTCTTTCTCCTACAGTGTACAATGGGAAACTAAACTCTCAAGCTCTGACTCTGCAACCATGCTATACATAGACAAGGACACATTTTACAGTTCATAGGCAAGTTCTAAAAAGTTCGCAACTTACTATGATACTTACGTAGCTACTCCCAAAGGCCACTGGAAAATGTTTTCTTCGTTCACCAACGGGCTGTCGTATATTATAAAGAGGAGATCTACAAACCCTCCATAGTTTTTTAAGTAAGGGTAAATCCATTCATTTCTGCACTGTTCATTTCCAAGCAACACAACTGCAACATGCTGCAGCTTCCGTGTTTGTACTAAGGTTTGTGCATAATGGAGCCACTGGATGGCGTAGGAGATCTTTCCTTCTTCTCTGCCATTCAGCACTAAAACTACATTGTCAGCCTCTACAGAGAAATAGCCAGGGACTACAGCTGGACCTGTGATGAAGCTGTGAACAACAAAGCACAAGTAAAACAAGATTTACAGGTAACATAAAAAGTACAATATAAGAAAGTAGATGATTATTTCAAGTAACAGTTGCTATAGCTTTCTAACTGATGGTTAGTGACACGGCTTTTGTTTTGTTTTTTTGTGAAACTCAGAAGCACCATAAATCTTAGAATTCTGGAACTGGAAGGGGCCTATAACTTATTTTACTTCTTTATTTAAAATATTTTTACCCTGCCTTTCTCCTTAGAAAAGGACTCAAGGCTACTTGCAGCATTTAAAGACAATATTTAAGTACAAAACAATGAGTATACAAAGTGGTGTGTATCATTAAAATGCAATGTTTAAAGCTAAAAACACTTAAGTACAGAAATACTAAAAAGGAACCACCAAAATACCCCTCTTAGATATGGGAAACACAAGCAATACTAAAAACACAGTCAAAGCAGTGGTGCATAACAATCCATCTAAAAAGATCACGCTCGGGCAGCCAGTCATTGAGGGAAAGCTTTCGACAGGCAGCACCACATAGAGCACATTACAGTAATCCAGCCAGGATGTAATTAAGGCATGGCTCACTGTGGCTGGGATCGGACCACTCAAGATACAATAGCAGTTGGCACACTAGTTTTAATTGTGCAAATGCATTCCTGGCCCCCATAGTAACCTGGGCATCTACGCTCAGAGATTAATCCAGGAGCACCCCCAAGCTGCGCACCTGTTTCCAGAGGGAATGTAACTTCATTCAATACAGGTTGCATCTCTCTTCCTTGATCTGCCTTTTGATTGATCAGGAGTATCTATAAGTCTATTGAGTCCAACTCCCTGCTCAATGCAGGGATAGAAATGGAAGTAGATCTGACAGATGGTTGTCCAATTTTTTCTTGAATGCCTCCAGCATTCACTGCCTCTTGAGGTAATTGGTTCCACTGTCATACTGCTCTGATAGTTAGGAGATTTTCCTGATATTCCACCAAACTGTGACTTCCTGTAACTTGAGCCCATTACATGCCCTGCACTCTGGAATGACTGGACCATATCCTGTCCCTCCTCTGTATGACAACCATTCAAGTATTTGAAGAGTACTATCATATCTCTTCTCAGTCTACTTTTCTCAAGGCTAAATATGCCCAGTTCTTTCAGTCTTTCCTTGTAGGGCTTGGTTTCCGGTCCTCTGCTCATCCTTGTTGCCCTCCTCTGTACTTGTTCTGGTTTGTCAGCATCCTTCTTAAAATGTGGTGTCCAGAACTAGACACAGTACTCAAGATGAGTCCTAACCAAACCCCCCCTTCCTGAAGATTCCCAAACCAGTAATAGAGGGAAAAAAATGACAGGCATGACAACTTTTAAATTAGGAGATAAGGACCTAACTCTTAAATTTAGTACAGATGGGAGACTAGATTACAGATGTTCAAAATAAGGTCAAATATTATAATATGGATAGCATTTGTCAAGCATAACAAATAATTATTAATAATAGTATTTACACATTTTCTCCTGCTAGAATGTAATAACATTTTTTTTCTGTCGGAGCCACTCTGTTCTCCTTTAAGTTTCTTTTAGTTCTTTGTCCTTTCTTTGTAGTCTCAGAGAGCACGACCCCAACCCTACCCATAAGTTTCTAAAAACATTTACCTAGCTTCCTCTCATCATTTATTTTGTTCTGTGCTGGTTCATCATGTTTTTACTGGTTTTCACCTTGTTCCTGGGCCCAATTCAAGGCACTAGTTTTAAAATGTTAATGCTTTCAATAGTATGAATGCAACAATATGAACTTTACATACATTAAATCTGCCCCTAAAGTTCCTGCTCAGTTTGCTCCTATCATCAGACATACAGATGGTGCTCTGTTGAACAATGCCTTTTCGAGAGTGGCATGAATGTTGCAGAAGTTATTTCAGGGGCTGAGACAGGGGATCTCCTTTGGCTTCATTTTTATTTGCCATTTGGCATTAGACAAAGCTGGTTCGCCTTCATGATCCACTGAATGTTCATTTTAACAATGCTGATGTTTTCATTGATTTTACTGTTGGATCAGTCTTTTTATAATGTTTGGTGGTGTTTAGATGAATTTACTTTTATTACATCTTTTAATTATAAAACCTCCTGATAACCATTCTGTGGATCTATAGATCAAAAAGTAAGGTACAAATAATGCACAGAAGATTACAGCCTAACTCAGCATTCGTAATAAGGTATGGAACTCCTAGGCGGATCTAACACTAAATTTGAAGGCCTGTTGACTTAGTGCCTGTACAGTTGGGGTGCTGACTTCTTTATATCCTTTCCCCTATCTTGATTTTTAAAAAAAATCTTCTCCCTCCCCTCAAGCTTCCAATTATGGTCAACCGGAGCAGAATAACCATGGATGACATATTTAAGGCATTTGAGTTGGACATGTCTGAGGAATTAAAATCGTGCAGATCCATGGCCTCCCCTGATATACTAATGAAATTATCTGTTTTCTAGACAGCTGCCGCTGAAACACTATGAAGAAAACAGAAGTGAAGCTACCTGTCACTGCCACTAAGACACCTCCAAGAATGACACACCCTCTCCATCCATGGAGACGGGGGGGGGCATCACATTCAGTGACCTCTTGTCTTCCGTCTATGGGACTTTAAGACAGGATCACTTAATTTTTAAATAGTTCATTTATTCAGTTGGCTATATTATACTTCAAAGTAGAGCCATTCTGTAATCCAAATCCCCCATTCCCTCTGTAAAGGATAACTGTAACAACAAGATGCCCAGAAATAAATGTGATTTTTCTGACAAAGTGGACTATTTCTTCCCTTTTCCTTGTGGGACTTCATAAAATATATGATAAGGAAGACTGAGAACCACTGACCTACTACTACAACAGTAGGCAACTGTTCTTCCTAGCCTAATTCTTAGAATTACAGACTTGTAGAACTGGAAAGTATCCCATGAACCATCTGGTCCAACACCCTCTCAACTTCCTCTTTCTTTCTCTGCCTTCTAATGCTCTCTGATATGCTTCAGATGTAATCAAACTATGACTTCAGGTTCACACACAATCTGCTCTCTGATGTGGCTATTAAAAGATCTGAAACTTTCACTTCCATTTTCAATTAACCATGACTTATGTCCAACCCTACCTGTTTAATCCTTGGGCTATGAAATAGTACTATTACTAACCTGGGGGGGGGGGGGAGATATTATGAACTGAGTACCTGAAGAACATTTTTTTTGTTTTTATGCTTCCCTCTCTCCACTGAGCTGATATATCTGCAGGCTCAAGCAGACCTTCAAAGATATGCTGCCACAGGTAAAGACCTATAAAAATATCAGAAATAATTAGGGGTATATTTAAAGTCCCACAGACTACAATTTTAAAAAAAATCAATAGAAAGGCATTCATAGAAAGATGAGACAATGGAAGCATGATGAGCAGCAAGATAGTTGCTAGTAAGGTTGAGGTAGACCTACACTAAAACAATACAACAAAACAGAAGAAAATAAGGAATATAAACACTAGTAACTAAAAACAATGAGCCCATGGAAATGCTGGTGGATACAATGGGGTCCTTATACCATAAACATGCAAAACCACAGATTATTTAGGGACCTCTGAACAAAAGCTAAAGGACTCATCTAGCCTGAAGGTCTTCAGGCAATACATTTGAACAATACTATGCCACCACTAGGTCAATGATATCTTGTAACAAAGGTGTCCAAAAGCTATCCTTGGTCATGATGACATTACCTGCAACTCTGACTGTGGAAATCCCCTGGGTCAAAAAATTCTCTCACCACTAAATAAAAGAATGTCAAATCCTCATCCTCAGAAATAACACTGAAGCCTCTGAGCCAAGTAGTATTGAGCAAACCCTACTGGACAGGGAGAGAATCCTGACAGCTGAACTTCTGGAGGAGACCACTGCCCTCAATCCATTCCAGTCCAGGTTCAGGCCGCATCATGGCATGGAGACAGCATTGGTCACTCTGCAAGATGACCTTTTGAGGTAGAACGATAGGGGCAAAATGTCCTTGTTGGTCCTCCTCGACCTATCAGTGGCCTTTGATACCATGGTATTTTCATGGGAAGGCTTTCTGGGATGGGGATCGGAGGGCAGGCCTTGGAGGACCGTCCTCAGCTTGGGGAGATTCTGTCCACTTCTTGGACTCTCAACTGTGGAGTCCTGCAGGGTTCGATAATTTCCCCAATGCTATTTAATATCTACATGAGGCCACTGGGAGAGGTCATCAAGAGTTTTGGAGCTTCATGTCATCAATATGCAGATGACACCCTTCCACTCTTCTGCAGTGGATGCTGTCCTGTCCATTGAGCGCTGCCTGGACACCGTACTGGAGTGGATGAAGGATAATATACTGAGATTGAACCTGTACAAGATGGAAATTCTGTGGGTGGGGGCCCATAGTGTCAGAAAGTGCAAATTGAAAGTCTCTTACCCATAGGATTCTGTTAGCATAAAATTCATGAATTTGTAGGTGATGGTGCCAATTTCTTGTCTCTTCCTCATTCTGTCTGAGCTATTTTTATGTTTTCTGCAGTGACATCGCCAGTGGCTTGTTCGTCTTCAATCTAATTCCCATCTGGCACTTAGCCTTTACTGCACTCCATAACTGCACTAACCTGCCATTATTATTCAACAACTTTCTATTTATCATCTTGGATGCAGCACGTAAAATTAACAACATCTGGTCTAATCTCATTTATAGACTATGGAATAACATCCATTATATATCACCTATTTGATGAAGACAGCCTCAGTGTACAACAATCTCTTGATAAATAAGAAATATTATGATTATGAGAACTAAAACACTTGTAATCCAGTCCAAACACATAGCTCACCTCACTATGATGCCATAATTATAATATAATATAAAATTATAATATTTTTAGATTAGGCATCCTTCAGTCTCGAGAGACTATGGTAACGTGCTCTGTATGTAGGACTTGGAACAGCATCTAGTGTGGCTCAGAAGGCCAATTCGAGAGTGACAATCCTTTCCACACTGAAGACAAATACAATCTGTCCCCTGTCCAGCTCCCTGATTTTGCTGCTTTTGTGACTGCCTCTTTGCCTCGACCTGCTGGACAAGGGTCTCTTCAAATTGGGAGAGGCCGTGATGCACCGCTTGCCTCCAGGCTGAACGCTCCGATGTCAGGGTTTCCCATCTGTTGAGGTCCATTCCTAAGGCCTTCAGATCCTGCTTGCAGATATCCTTGTATCGCAGCTGTGGTATCCCTTTGGGGCGATTTCCCTGCACTAATTCTCCATACAGGACATCTTTTGGAATCCGACCATCAGCCATTCTCACAACATGCCCAAGCCGACATAGACGTCGCTGTTTCAGTAATGTACACATGCTAAAAATTCCAGCTCATTCTAGGACTCTGTTTGGAACTTTGTCCTGCCAGGTGATACCAAAAATGTGTCAGAGACAACACAATTATAATATAAATATTGTTTAATTAACATGCTTTTTTTCTTCCTTTGTCTGTAGAGCAACTTATTTGGAATTCTTTCATTTCCACCAGAAATTGAATATAACTGGATATCTTCCTAGAAGTCACTCCTAACTTCTCTGTAAGTAGCTTGATATATACATATTTATGCCTGACATTTTCAGAACATATACAAATACATTCTCTGTTACTTCTGTTTCTTCAGCTCACTGCTAGTGGAATCAAAAAGTCTTAGTGTACATTAATTGCTTGCAAACAATTGCACCAAGCACAGTATTTTATTCAGTAGGCTAGATTTTTGTTTGTTGTTGTTTAGTCGTTTAGTCATCTCCAACTCATCGTGACCCCATGGACCAGAGCACGCCAGACCCTCCTGTCTTCCGCTGCCTTCCGGGTTCAAATCATGTTGGTAGCTTCAATGACATTGTCCAACCATCCCGTCCTCTGTTGTCCCCTTCTCCTCTTGCCTTCACACTTTCCTAACATCAGCGTATTTTCCAGGGAATCTTGTGATGAGATGGCCAAAGTATTGGAGCCTCAGCTTCAGGATCTGTCCTTCCAGTGAGCACTCAGGGTTGATTTCCTTTAGAATGAACAGGTTTGTTCTCCTTGTAGTCCAGGGGACTCTCAAGAGTCTCCTCCAGCACCACAATTCAAAAGCATCAATTCTTCGGCGGTCAGCTTTCTTTCTGGTCACTACAGGATAAACCATAGCTTTGACTATACAGACCTTTGTCGGCAAGGTGATGTCTCTGCTTTTTAAGATGCTGTCGAGGTTTCCTCCCAAGAAGCAGGCGTCTTTTAATTTCGTGGCTGCTGTTACCATCTGCATCGATCATGGAGCCCAAGAAAGTAAAATCTACCCTCCATATCTTCCCCTTCTATTTGCCAGGAGGTGATGGGACCAGGGGCCATCATCTTAGCTTTTTTTGATGTTGAGCTTCAGACCATTTTTTGCGCTCTCCTTTTCACCCTCATTAAGATGTTTTTTAATTCCTCCTCATTATTTCTGCCATCAGAGTGGTATCATCTGCATATCGGAGGTTGTTGACATTTCTTCCAGCAATCTTAATTACGGCTTGGGATTCCTCCAGTCCAGCCTTCTGCATGATGTATTCTGCATATAAGTTAAATAAGCCGGGGGACAATATACAGCCTTGTCGTACTCCTTTCCCAATTTTGAACCAATCAGTTCTAACTGTTGCTTCCTGTCCCACGTATAGGTTTCTCAGGAGATTGATAAGGTAATCAGGCACTCCCATTTCTTTAAGGACATGGTATAGTTTGTTGTGATCCACACAGTCAAAGGCTTTTGCATAGTCAATGAAGCAGAAGTAGATGTTTTTCTAGAACTCTCTAGTTTTCTCCATAATCCAGAACATGTTAGCAATTTGGTCTCTAGTTCCCCTGCCCCTTCGAAATCCAGTTCTTGGTTCACATATTGCTGAAGCCTACCTTGTAGGATTTTGAGCATAACCTTGCTAGCGTGTGAAATGAGTGCAATTGTAGGGTAGTTAGAGCATTCTTTGGCACTGCCCTTCTTTGGGATTGGGATGTAGACTGATCTTTTCCAGTCCTCTGGCCACTGTTGAGTTTTCCAAACTTGCTGGCATATTGAATGTAGCACCTTAACAGCGTCATCTTTTAAGATTTTAAATAGTTCCACTGGAATGCCATCACCTCCACTCGCCTTGTTGTTAGCCATGCTTTCTAAGGCCCACTTGACTTCACTGTCTGGCTCAAGCTCTGGACCTGTACTATCTGGGTTGTCTGGGACATCCAGATCTTTCTGGTATAATTCCTCTGTGTATTCTTGCCACCTCTTCTTGATGTCTTCTGCTTCTGTTAGGTCCCTCCCATTTTTGTCCTTTATCATGTCCATCTTTGCACAAAATGTTCCTTTAATATCTCCAATTTTCCTGAACAGATCTCTGGTTTTTCCTTTTCTATTATTTTCCTCTATAATATTTCTATTATTTTCCTTTGCATTGTTCATTTAAGAAGGCCCTCTTGTCTCTCCTTGTTATTCTTTGGAAGTCTGTATTCAATTTTCTGTAACTTTCCCGATTTCCCTTACATTTTGTTTCCCTTCTCTTCTCTGCTATTTGTAAGGCCTCGTTGGACTGCCACTTTGCATTTCCTTTTCTTTGGGATGTTTTTTGTTACTGCCTCCTGTACAATGTTACGAGCCTCTATCCAAAGTTCTTCTGGCACTCTGTCCACCAAATCTAGTTCCTTAAATCTGTTCTTCACTTCCACTGTGTATTCATAAGGGATTTGGTTTAGATTATACCTGAGTAGCCCAGTGGTTTTTCCTACTCTCTTCAGTTTAAGCTTGAATTTTGCTATAAAAAGCTGATGAACAGAGCCGCAGTCAGCTCCAGGTCTTGTTTTTGCTGACTGTATAGAGTTTCTCCATCTTTGACTGCAAAGAATATAATCTGATTACGGTATTACCTATCTGGTGATTTTTAGGTGTAGAGTCACCTCTTGTGTTGTTGCAAAGAGTGTTTGTGATGACCAGCTTGTTCTCTTGACAAAACTCTCTTAGCCTTTGCCCTGCTTCGTTTTGAACTCCAAGGCGAAACTTCCTTGTTCTTCCTTTTATCTCTTGACTCCCTACTTTAGCATTCCAGTCCCCTATAATGAGAAGAACATCTTTCTTTGGTGTCAGTTCTAAAAGGTGTTGTAAGTCTTCATAGAATTGGTCAATTTCAGTCTCCTCAGAATTGGTGGTTAGTGCATAAACTTGGATTATTGTGATGTTGAAAGGTCTGCCTTGGATTCGTGTTGAAATCTCAAAAATCTCATCATTTTTGAGATTATATCCCAGTACAGCTTTTCCCACTCTTTTGTTGACTATGAGGGCTATTCCATTCCTTCTATGGGATTCTTGCCCACAATAGTAGATATGACAGTCATCTGAATTGAATTCGCCCATTCCTGTCCATTTTAGTTCACTGATGCCTAGGATATCAATGTTTATTCTTGTCATCTCCTGTTTGAGCACATCCAGTTTACCAAGGTTCATAGATCTTACACTCCAGGTTCCTATGCAGTATTTTTCTTTGCAGCATCAGATTTTCCTTTCATTTCCAGGCACATCCACAGCTGAGCATCCTTTCGGCTTTGGCCCAACCACTTCATTAGCTCTGGAGCTACTTGTACTTGTCCTCCGCTCTTCCTCAGTAGCATGCTGGGCACCTTCTGACCGGAGGGGCCCAACTTCCAGCATCATATCTTTTAGCTTTTCATTTCTGTTCATGGGGTATTCTTGGCAAAGATACTGGAGTGGCATTGCCAATTCCTACTCCAGGTGGATTGCGTTTAGTCGGAACTCTCCACTATGACCTGTCCGTCTTCGGTGTCCCTGCATGGCATAGCCCATAGCTTCTCTGAATTACTCAAGCCCCTTCACTACGACAAGGCAGCAATCCATGAAAGAGCGGCTAGGTTTAGAACCTGTTAATAATAATTAACAATGTATTCACATCATTGCTTGTAACCTAATTTGTCTGTGTGACATATAAATTAAAGCATTTAGAGTCCATAAGACTTGATGAAACTAATTTCTATAAATAGATTTTTTCTCTCTTTCAAAGGAACTTCTGGTATTGCTTTCTTTCACAAAAACAGCCAAAGCATCTTTTTGCTCAGAGATTTGTGGACAAATGAATAGTCACCCTTTGTTTTCAAGTACAGGGAAAGTCAAGATACTTTTTAAAGAGCAAAACAATTTTAAATGATTTTACATGAGCAACCCTATATTTTGACACCACTGGAATCAGCGTCTGCACCAGGCTCCTATTAGAAGTACAATACTTCTATGCAAGGTGACATCTGGACCACAATCTTAGTTGCATGAGAAACTGCTGTTCCTAAGAATCATTCTTTGCTTGTAACAATGGCTGAAATCCTGTTACTTAGTGTACAGTAAGCCCACTGAATCAGTGGAAATTTTGTGAGTGAAATCCTCCATAAGTTCCATTGATTCAATAGCATTCTCTAGTTGTGGCTTACTACACTAAGCAAAAAGCTTTTAGCAAATATCTGCTAAGTGTGCATAACAAAAAAAAAACATATGTAGAGAAAAATGAAATTCCTTATATAGTTTCTTATTCGTAATATTTGAAATAGCAGTCACAGTCGCTGGTATCCAAATTAAGTTTTAAACAAATTGGCACACTGTAGTCCATTTACAGGAGAAAAATATATTAACATGATAGTCCTGATCATGTGCATTTAGACGTGCATTCAGTATACGTTAATCAAATATATTTCCGGCTAAGGGCTTGTCTACACAGGTTCTTTTGGAGAGAGCTGGTGTGAGCTAAACAGAGTCTCCTGGAGTCAGTTAGAGGTGTGATATACCGTTTGGTGTGCTCCTCACATCCAAATCGCATATCACAGCTCAAGCAACTCTATTTGGTATGGCTTCTTCAGTTTGAATTACCAATATCATGAAGTGGCTTAATAAGTGAGTCACTTTAGGTCATTAGCAAATTGAACACTTCTGCTAATTGGAAGGGGAAGTAAAAAAATAGACTATAGTAGATCATTGCTGATGCACTGCATCACTTATAAAAAACACAATTTTTTCTTTGCTTTGTCTTCAAGGACCAGTTGATAAACTGTCTGCAGCTAAACCCACGGACAATAGAAAGAAAATATATTTTTTGAATTGTTAAATAAGCTATGCAGCACATCAGTAGTCTATCAAAGTCTTAAAAGAAATTTTACTTCCTCTGCCCCTCTATCAAGGAACAAAGGAAGTGTTCAATTTGCCGATATCCTGAAGTACTCAAAGTGGAAATTCAAAGTGGAGGGAGTCTTGATAGCCAGAAGGCTTTTGGTCCATTCCCAGTTACTGTACATGTTGGAATTAAACCAAACTAAGAGTGATCCTACTTGCAGCAAAAAAAGTAGAAGCCCCCAAGAGGGGCTCATAAAAGTTCAGACAGGAACACTTTGAGAACAATTTGGTTTTCTCCAGAGATTAAGTAGTGGGATCACTGGAGAAAGGAGTCAACCAACCAATTCCTGCAGTGAACCAAACAGCAGGTTTTATGCCCATCTGGCACCCTAAGAGTAAGGTCACAATCCTAAACATACCTTTCAAGGAAGTAAAGCCTTTGAACACAGAATTTAGTAGTAGAATTTTTAGATAAAGCAACAAGATTTGTAAACAACAGTTAAATTACTAATGATACATGCTTACCAATAGCAGCTTTCCCCCAAATTTGTACTTTGAGGTCTATTTGTTCCTCTTGCATTTTCATCTTTTCCAGTAGTCGAAGGCTACTTTCAGACCTCTGCTGCAAATAAGTTTTCTCATCAACTTCCCAAGGATTCCATTCTTCAACTCCCAAAACAGTATGCCCTAAGTGTCAAAAACATAGACTATGTGAACATCTGAGACAGTCAGATGCTAAAACCGTAACATCCAAACTACATGAGACTTTTCTGAAATCTAGGGAACATGTACTGTACAAAGGGGTCATAGCTCCATGACAGATCATGTTTCATGTTTTAACAGCCTGTTACAATCCCTGACATCTGCCAATGTTTTTGAATTAAAAATTATTTACAACAGGATCACAGAATATGGGAAACACAGAGATGAAATTCCTTGTTGGAGAATCTGAAAAAAGGTTACATCCAAAGTCCCATCAATGTTAATTGTCTACTATTTGGATTTTGTTTGTTGCATAATGCAGTGCAAATAAAGCTCAAGTGCATCCTTATTAGAGACAGGACTTCATGCTTCGTAGGAGTTCCATCTCCCTCCCCCAAGACCTCCTGATCCACTTAAAGGACCCAGTAGCATGCAGAGCCCCGTAAGTGAACCAGAAGGCCTGGGGGTGGGTGGGCGATGGAACTCAGCACCACCTGTGGTGCCGTGTTTTGTACAAACTTCCCATCTCTAATCCTTATAGTATATGATAACAAATCACAGTTGTCTGTTTTTAAGCACTCCATTATCATTTACAACTGTTGTTCTAGTTTGGTTTGTCTTCAAGAAGATAACCAGCCCTTGGTCGATACACCATCATTTTCATAAGGGTGCAAGGCATTAATTTCTTTTTTTTTAAAAGCAGTTCAAGGTGCTTTTTTTGTTGCCTGTGTGCCTTGATTTTTATAATGTGGTGCTGGTTTTGACAATGATGTTGGTGTTGAAGAAAAAAATATTAAAACCTGATTTATGTTCATTGGTTTGCAGAACAAAAATGTATTAAGTGGTCTGTCCAACACATAGCAATTTTCAACTGATAATACGGAAAAATTGTGCATCACTAACCTCTGACTCACTGTTCTGCATTCAACCTCAGAATATGAATCAATTTCTAAGGATCTCTTACCAGAATTCGTCAAAGCTTTCTACCTACTAGACAAGCCATTCAATCAAGCAATAATTTCTCCACCAGGCTGTCTTCCTTTTCTTCTCTATTCTAGCTGAAGGAAGCTATTTTTTTAAAGAGGCTACCTGACATAGTAATACTAATGGGATTTGTTCTTGAGAGGTTTTATCCTTTTTGAGAGAGAGAGAGAAAAAAAAATAGCTCATTTTTCTTTGAGCTGTTTTACTTCCAACGGTCAACATGTTACAATAATGTATATAGTAAGAGAGCCAAGATTTTGCCCAGTCAAACTATCCTGTTTCTGGGATTAGCAGAAAGAGTCATCCAATTATCTGCTGACATTACTATGGATAATATAATAAATCATTTCACTTTACTCCTTGGATACCTGCTTGGCTAGCTTTAGGAGCATACAAACCCCTTGCCTTAAAAGACTGAAGCTGTGGAAAAACAATCTACAAAGTAAAAAGATAAAAGAGGGATTGTACTAAGATTATGGCAGTAACAATCAAAAGGCAAAAGTGCCCAAAGCTTGAACACACTTGTGTGTGTAGTTATGTGCATGTTATAAAACCACAGAATGTATAGGAGAAAATACAGAAAGTGTTGGGGAGGGGGGAGAGAGGTACAAAAAATTCATCCAGCATAAGACAAGTGGCTTCTTTTTCAGCTTGTACTAAAAAGATGAATAAAGAATATAGAAGAGTAATAAGCTATTTATTTATCAGGGGGATCAACAAAGCAGGATACAATGTATGTTCTGCTATATATTTGGCACCATTAAATAGACATGGTCTATCAACATTTTAAACTTAGATCTACTGCAAACTGAGACGCTATCAAGCAAACTTAAAAAAGAAAGAATAAATATATGAATAAAAACAAGCCTGCAGAGATTTACCGATAACAATTCCCAATCTGAACTGAAGTACCAATCCAAATCAGCAACTGTGATACCAGCCACACTGTGGCGGACAGTCCACATGTCACTCCTGTCAGTCATTGAAGAGTTCTAGTGCAGGAGTCTATGACAGGACAGGAGGGGGGGAGTCAAGAGAACTGGGGAGACAGAGAGTCAGTTAGGGCAGTGGTTCCCAACCTGGGCCTCCAGATGTTTTTGGACTTCAACTCCCAGAAATCCTGGCCAGCGGAGGTGGTGGTGAAGGCTTCTGGGAGTTGTAGTCCAAGAACATCTGAAGGCCCAAGGTTGGGGACCACTGAGTTCAGGAGAAGATTGTGATGTGTTTAGACAAGTTATTGGAAAGTTGGTGTGTTACAGAATATAAAAGAGTTAAAAGTAATAACTACATAGACAGTCAGAATATATTGAGACCTTGATTAAAGTGAATGAATGCAAGCAAGCTTACATGTAATTAAATCCACATTTATTGAATGAATAATAAAAGAACATCCATGATTTTTCTTCTGTGATTTACCTAACAAACCATAAATAAACCTTGTTATATTTGGTAGCAATAGTCTAAAACTCGTAATTGGTACAGTGAGGGTAATACCCTCTGGTGGTGGTGAAAATGACAAGTCGTTTCCAAAGGTGAACCTGTGAGTGGGAAAACAAGCAGGGGACACTGGGAGTTTGCGACACACACTATAAAGACACATGCAGACTGACCAGCTGCTCCAGTAGTCTTTACAGCAGTTTCATTACTAATTAGAAAGCAGATGTGTTTTTGTGAGTACCATGCAAAAGTGAACTCTATCAACACAAACACAGTGGCTCATATTCTTCCTGCTCTTTAATTTCCAGGCTTAAAAAGGAAATTGTGACCATGCTCTAAAGACGGTTCACAGCACTACTCTTCCCTGAAATAGCCCTTATTTTCTATGAAGTGGGTAAGCTAAAAGAAGAAACTTAAATTGTAAGATCATTTGGAGCATTACTGAAATAGCCAAGGTTATTTCCCTTTGCTCCCTTTTGTTGGCGGCCGGAAGGGGGTGAGGTATTAATTGCTTAAAATTATTCAGGACCGAGGAACGCAAGGCGAGTTCCTTACTTTTCCCGCCTTTTGCCCATGTAGTTGGGAGTAAGGTCCTTCAAGCAGTGTGGAACTTGCTTCTGACTCAACAAGAACATAAGGCTTAACTTGACCGAGTGAGAGCAGCGGCTGAGGCTTTAGTTTCCTCTCTTCCTTTAAGTAAGTAAGTTCAGTAGTAGGCATCCTTCAGTCTCGAGAGACTATGGTAACGTGCTCTGTATGGAGGTCTTGGAACAGCGTCTAGTGTGGCTCAGAAGGCCAATTCGAGAGTGACAATCTCTTCCACATTGAAGACAAATACAATCTGTCCCCTGTCCAGCTCCCTGGTTTTGCTTCTTTCGGGACTGCCTCTTTGCCTTGGCCTGCTGTACAAGTGTCTCTTCAAATTGGGAAAGGCTGTGATGCACTGCCTGCCTCCAGGCTGAACGCTCAAACATCAAGGTTTCCCATCTGTTGAGGTCCATTCCTAAGGCCTTTAGATCCCGCTTGCAGATGTCCTTGTATCGCAGCTGTGGTATCCCTTTGGGGCGATTTCCCTGCACTAATTCTCCATACAGGACATCTTTTGGAATCCGACCATCAGCCATTCTCACAACATGCCCAAGCCGACATAGACGTCGCTGTTTCAGTAATGTACACATGCTAAAAATTCCAGCTCATTCTAGGACTACACTATTTGGAACTTTGTCCTGCCAGGTGATACCAAAAATGTGTCAGAGACAACGCATATGGAACATGTTCAGCTTCCTCTCCTGCCGTGCACAAAGGGTCCAGGACTTGCTGCAGTACAGGAGTGTGCTCAGGACACAGGCTCTATAGACCTGGATTTTGGTATATGCCGTCAGCTTCTTATTAAGCCATATTCTCTTTGTGAGTCTAGAGAACATGGTAGCTGCTTTGCCAACACATTTATCCAGCTCGACATCTAGGGAGGGAGTGTCAGAGATTGTTGAGCCAACAAATTTATGAACAACCTCCAATTCTTGCGTGGAGATAGTAATAGAGGGAGGTGAGTCCACATCCCGGCCCATGACTTGTGTTTTCTTCAGGCTGATTGTTAGTCCAAAATCTTGGCAGGCCTTGCTAAAATGATTCATGTGTTGTTGCAGGTCTTCAGCAGAGTGGGCAACAATGGCTGCATCATCGGTGAAGAGGAAGCCCCGCATGCATTTCAGTTGGACTTTGCTCTAATGGGCAAAATACATATATTTTTAAAAGGCTGTTTTAGCCCTAACAATTTATTTTCAGACGCAATAAATAAGCTGGTACTTGAGGGGACTGCTTCCCCTCGTTCCCCTTCAGGTCTCTCACTGCAAAGTCAGCCTTGCCATCCGCCCACCGTGGGGTCCTTCCTCGGCTTCTGGAAGTTGCTTTTGGCCCCTCTCCTGCTGGCCCCTCTCCTCTTCATGGCCTGAGCAGCAGCAGCAGCAGCAGCAGCAGCAGCAGCACAGCAGCCCCGCGGGGCAGATGCCTCTTCAGAGGCTGCTACAGCCCACGGATCCAAGTGGCCTCCAGCCATAGGAGGCTCATTCTCAGCGAGGGCCACTGCTCAACTGAAGCTGTGCTCGGGCTCCCCCTGTCCTCTTGTGTCCGGCAGTTTCTCTTCCTGAAATGGTGGAAGCAGAGAAGGAGGTGGAGCTCCCTGCTGAAACCCTTCATCGCCGCAGCAATTGGGAGGCACTGGTGGTGGCAGCAACTGTTTGCTTCCACCTCTCCATGGCCAAACCATCCTCCTCACTTCCCGAAAAAGAAAGGCAGGAAAAAGGGAAGGCACGCTGAGGCAAAGGAACCCAAGTGCGTGCCGGGGGGGAGGAGGTCTATCTTGGTGGCCCGGTCCGGCCCAGGCCACAGACTGGCACTGGGCTGCGGACCGGGGGTTGGGGACATCTGCACTATAGGATGTACAAGGAACTGTAACATAAAACATTAATTATAACATAATAACATAATAACATAAACAGTTTAACTTTCAGGAATGTTATTGTTTCCTCTTGCTGGGCTGGTTGTTGTTATGTGCTGTCAAGTCACTTCTGACTTATGGAGGCCCTACAAATGAGAGATCTCTAAAATAACCTGTCTTCAACAGCCCTGCTCAGCTCCTGCAAACTCAACCATGTGGCTTCCTTTAGGGAATCTGCCCATATGTGGTCTTCCTCTTTTCCTGCTGCCTTCCAGTAAACTATTGTTCAATTTTTAAAAACACTTAAATCATTTTCAGGGCTGATTCCTCCTTAACCTCCTTGAATATTTTAACACTCTGTAAGCACACAACTTCAAACCTTGATGGCACCTGAAGACTTTATCCCCAAATAAGGAGAATAATTCTTCTAAAGCCCTAGAAATGTTGGTTTACAACTGTCCATGTAACTAACAATTGAGGCTAACAAGTTCAGCAACAACTGGAGTGCCACAAATTCTTCTTCCCTTTCACAGGCCCCAATACATAATCTGAGTAATCATTTGACAACACTGAGATGTAATGACAGGCAATCATCTTATACGTAACTGTTTCAATGAAAACAGAGCAGTGGCGACCTAACCTGACACTTGCACAACCTTATTTTTCCCCTGTTGTTACCAACATAACAATTACCAGAAAAAATGGTCAATGATATGAAATTATGAGTATCCATTTTTTATTTCATGGATTTGCCTTCTACTTTGGGCATGTTTATGATACACTTCTTTTAGTAGCATTTCTTTATTAAGTGAGCAAAGGCGAAACAATTCAGAGGCACTTCAGAGTACCTGAGGCTGCATTACTGCATGCTTCCAACTTTGTGGAAACCTACATTTGGCATACATACATCACTGAAGACACCTATACCAGCTGGACAGAGCGTCTATACATGCCAACACAGAAGGAATTCCTCGCTTCAGTTCTGAATTTGTTCAGGATTGCAGCACTTAGAGAAGTTCGGGAGACTGAAAAGTCAACCTTTGCAGCTCTGCCGCTTGTTAGGAAAGGACAATGAAAGACAAAAATACTAGCCCTGAAATAGCAATCTAGGATGGGAATAGCAACCAGCACTGGGCGGTGCGAAGAATGGAGGGAGACCTGGTAAAGCAGGGAGGGAGGCGAGAGAAAGGGAGACAGAGGCATCGCGATTCTGTTACCTCCTCGCCCTTGTTTTTCCCTCCGGGCCGTCCGTGAGGTGGCAGGGCGGCGGGGCTTCAGAAAGACGCTGTATGCTGCGTAGAGGGAGAAAAGCAAGTAGGCGACCAGCGCCGCGGAGCACAGCCGCTTCCGAGTGAGCCTCATCCTTCAGGGCTGGCGGGCAGCCGCCATCTTGCTCGGGCGGAGAAAGGCCCCTCCGCGTGACGCGCCGAGACGGGCGCCGGCGTTCTCGCCTGACGGGAGAGTGAGGCGAGGGTTGCGGGCGGTGCGGAGCTGTGTGTCTTTGGGAAAGCCGTACCATGCTCGTCTGAGTTCACTTACGTGGAGCTGTGGTGATTCTGGGTTGGGGAGGTGGACCTACTTGTGGTTGCTCGCCCACAGCGTCGACACCCCGCCGTCAGACCACTGCAGAGGGCCAGGATCCTCACCTGTGGCCATAGAGGATCTTACGGTTTGCAAGCAAACAGAGGGGCCCGGCTTCCATCCCTGGGTTGATGGGAAAGGCGTTTACACGAATCCCCCCCCCCACACACACACACACAGCGCTGGCCACACTGCAAGTGTATGCGAACCTTCCCTCTATTATATGCATTTTATATGTTTTTTAACTTGTTTTAACTGATGTAAGCCGCCCCGAGTAGACGTTGTCTAGAGGGGCGGGGTAAAAATCGAATAAATAAATAAATTCTTCCAGACGGCTACAGTCAGTGGGTTTAGCACCTGTTCCTTGTAACGACCTCCGTTACACGCAAGGTAACAGAACAGCAAAAGTTGCAACGAATTCCTCCTGCACTCTTAACAGTAGGTGAGCAACTGTGGTCTTCCAGGTGCATTTGAACTACACCAGCTCCTGATCGTCGTGTTAGCAAACTGGTGTTCAAACCTCATTTTCAAAACACAATGTACATGTTCAGAGCTGCTTTTTCTACACCCCCTTTTTATTTTAACACTTTATAAATTCAGAATTCCATATCTTGAGGTATTCAATAAGTATAATTGAATTCTTCTGAACTGAGTTCTGAGTAAATATGCTTAGGAATGCACTCAGCTTTCATGTTTACAGAGTTGCTGCATCAGTTAACATAAATATTTAATTAAACACAAAATATTTTTAAAGACCTCAGATTGAATTCCTATAGAAGTATTCAGTATGCAGCAGTGCTGTATATGGCACAGATCCAGTGTCAATGCCTACAACCCTAGACTGCTGCCAAGGCCTGTGGAATGTTGCAATTGGTTTACAGTTGCTTGCACTAAATATATTGATCACTAGACTAACAGACTACTGCTGCTACTCATTTTATCTTTGTTTTCAGAATTTCACAGTGAAACTGCTCATAGTACAGATTTCAAATATATTTACTATTTGATAGCTGTTTGACCCATGATTTATTGCTTTAGATTACTAAGAGTCAAAGTGATTAATCATTTCCTCTTTTGAAATATTGTTTCAATTACAGTGACAATTTATTGCTTGAAAATGAAATTTCAGGACCTGATACCTTTGACAAAAGTTCTTAAAAAATCATTTCGACCTAAGAGAATACTACATTTTATATATGTCCATAATAATTCTTTATATGATACCACAATTCCCTTGATGATTCTGGGAGTTGCAAGGAGGGGAGAAAGAAGTTTGTTTAAGATGGTGGGATATTTTTTTGTTTGTTTCTAAAATGAGGAGATGGGAGGAATGGTGAAAGAATTATTCTCAGGAAGTGGTTTAAAATAAATCAAAGATATCCCATGGGAAAAAAACTAAAGTATAAATCTGTAATTCTTGACAAAAAGATTTGTTTTATTTAAGTGTTGTAATTTTTGTGATTAAGATGTGAAATGATTATCATTTTTAATATGCTTATGCCCTATATTTTTCAGGGAAAGTTTTTGAAAAGGCTCTCTATATTTAGGCATTCTATGTACTCTTTTGGATCAGGGCAGCAACAGCTGCTGGATAACTCAGTTATCCAGGCATCTGGCTAGGGAGCTAGACTGGGTGTTCAATTCCCCACTGTGCCTCCTATGGATTCAATGATCCATAGGGTCCTTTCAAGCTCTGCAGTTCGGAAATAACTACAGCTCAGTTTCTGAATAGAGCTATGTGATTAGAAGATTATTAATTGTCATTATTCATAAATCATTTCTGACATTTTATTACATTGTTTTTATTTATTAATAAATTTCTAAACTACTACAGCTAAAGATTTCGATGTGGTCATAAATTGACAGCACAATTAAAACAACAGACAATTTCTGTTTCTAAAGAAGTCTGACAAAGTGGACTTTGATCCTCAAAAGCTCACACTAAAATCAAACAGTTAGTATTTATAGTGCGACAATATTTTGTTGTCTTTTCTTTTTGTTTTGCGAACAGATTAGCATTATCCGTAAGATTAAAATGCATAATAGGCTGGACTATGCTGGGATAGTTTGCAAAATAGACATTTTGTTAGTAAGTATCCCCATTTAACTCCCTTATTATAAGAGTTTCACTGGCTTCCAGTCTGTTCTATTACATATTGTAACGTGGCTGAACCACTCTGAGGTCACCTCCTACTCAGGCCTCTCAGAATGCCCACCACGCCACTACACACTCTTGCTGCCACCAACCTTTCCTTTAAATCAAAAGGACAAGGGTTTCTTCAAACAAAATAAAGTATTTATTGATTTGTACAAAATAAAAGGAGTAAATCACTGGTATACAATCAAGCTGTCAATCACTGTTGCTAAAACACTAACTCACACAGACTTTCCCTCACTGACACTCAGGCACGCAGGCCTCTTTCTTTCACACACTAGATCTCTCCAGATCTCACTCTCTAACTCTATCAATCTACCTCACACACTCTTCCACCCCCCTTTTTATACCAGCTCCTCCCCTTCAGTTCCACCCTCTGTCACACCATTGGCTGATGATTCACTGCCCAGCTGTGACAGACAGGTGAGGTCATGGCTACCCGTTACACATATAAAGTCCTATATGAGCATAAGAAGAGCCCTGCTTTATTGGGCTAAGGGCCCATCTAGTCCTGCTTCCTGTATCTCACAGTGGCCCCACCAGATGCCTCTGTGAGCACACAAGACAACTCTATACCTGTCTCCTGATACCACTCCCCTGCATCTGGCATGTGGAAGTACCTTCCTTTTATGCCTGGAAATTATTCATCTCCATCATGACTTGTATCCTCCAATGGACTTTTCCTCCAGAAATCTGCCCAATCCCCCTTTAAAGGCATCTAGGCCAGATGCCATCACCACATCCGGTGGCAAGGAGTTTCACAGACTAATACACTAGGTAAAGAAATATTTTCTTTTGTATGTTCTCACTCTCCCAACACCCAATTTGAGTGGATATCCCCTGGTTCTGGTATTGTGTGAGAGGGAAAAGAGCTTCCTTCTATCCACATAATCCACCCCTTGCATTATTGTATACGTCTCAATCATGTCCCCCCCCCCAGGTGCCTTTTCTCTAGGCTAAAAGCCCCAAACTCTGTAGCCTTTCCTCATAAGGGAGGCAGCCCAGTAATCATTTCAGTTGCTCTCTTCTGCACCTTTCCCAATTCCACTGTCTTTTTTGAGGTGTGGCGACCAGAACTGTACGCAATACAACAGGTGCAACCTTACCAGCGTTTTGTACAATGGCATTATAATGTTGGCTGTTTTATTTTTACTCCCCTTTTTACTGATACCTAGCATGGAATTGGCCTTCTTCGCTGCTGCCTTACACTGGGTTGACACTTTCGTCAACCTGTCCACCAGCACACCCAGATTTGTTTCCTGATTCATCACGGACAGCTCAGAACCCATTAACTAATAACTAACGTTTTGATTTTTTTTGCCTCAATGTGCATTACTTTACATGTTGTTATATTGCAATGCATTTGCGATTTTGCCGCCCATGCTCCCAGTTTGGAGAGATCCTTCTGGAGCTCTTCACAATCCCTTCTGATCTTCACCACCCAGAAAAGTTTCATGTCATCTGCAAACTTGGCCACCTCACTGCTTATCCTTGTCTCCACGTCATTTATGAACAGGTTGAAAAGCACCAGTCCCAGGACAGATCCCTGGGGCACACTGCTTTTTACCACTCTCCATTGTGAAAATTGTCCATTGACACCTACTCTCCTGGTTCTCAACCAATTCTCAGTCCATAAGAGGACCTGCCCTCTTATCCCGTGACTGTGGAGTTTTCTCAGCAACCTTTGGTGAGGGACCGTGTCGTATGCCTTCTGAAAATCCAGATAGACAGTATCCACTGGTTGACCCACATCCACATGCCTGCTGACCTTTTCAAATAATTGGAAAAGTTTTGTGAGGCAAGACTTAACTCTTACAGAAGTCATGCTGATTTTCCCTCAGCAAGGCTTGTTCTTCTATGTGTTTTAAGATTTTGTCTTGGATGAAGCTCTCCACCATCTTTGTAACTGGCCTGTAGTTTCCCAGGTGCCCCCTCCTTTCCTTTTTAAAGATTGGCTTGGGTCCAGGCTATTTGAAGGATCATATCACCCCATATGAGCTGTCTCAACTTTTAAGATCTTCTGGAGAAGCCATTTTTTCAGTTCTGTCACCTTCCCAAGCCTGCTTGTTGAGAATATGAGAAAGGGCCTTCTCAGTGGCTGCTTCCAGGCTTTGGAATGCACTGCCCTGAAAAGCCAGGTTGGCTTCCCTTTTGTCCTTCCATTGTCAGGCAAAGACCTTCCTCTTCAGGCACAGTTTTTTACTTTTGAATTGTTTTTATATTTGATTTTTAATCTTAATGTATGTTTAATTGTTTTTTAAATGTAATATTTATATACTGTTTTCAAATTCTTATTTTATCTGTTGTGAGACACCTTGGGTCCCCTGTAGAAGGGAAAGGCAGTATATAAATAATATAAATAAATAAAGAGTAAATAAATATGTACATAATTATAAGAATTTTCAGAGCATATCTAATACTGACTGAAATCCAATAGGAAGTTGTGACTAGAGTAGGCCTATTCAGTCAGTGGAATTTACAGAAGAAATTACCCACCAGTCTGTAGTGATTCAATGGGCCTACTCTAGTTGTGACTTACTACCAGATTTCAGCCATTTTTTCTACCATTTAAAGTCTTTTCTGCCAACATATAAGAACTTGGGATGGATTGCACTTATTTATATTAACCCTACAGAGCTGACTTGGAACCTCCCTGTTGTTTCAGAACAATGGAGCAGGGGGTCTCTGCATCAAATCCAGGGCCTGCAATCAAGTATGATGTAGATGACTATTATAATAACAGATCACTGTTATTATAATAATAGTAGGACTTAATGCATTTTATGTTTAGATTGAGCTGGTTTAAGTAGGTAAGTGGCTAAACAAGAAATTCCAAAGCCTACTGTTTGGAGAATAGCATGGTTGTATGAGGGCTAAACTGGCCGTGACATTAATTGTGTAACTGTTGTGTCTAGTTAAAGTTGTTAATAGCAGCTGTGAGATATTTTCAACATAATTGGGAACATCATGGGGAACGCATGCAAGGATTCTGGTTGCTCACTAAAGCTGTTGTTTACTCAGAATGGAAGCCTTGATTTGCAGCCTCCTGGGTCAGATCTAAGGATTCAGTTACACCTTGGAAAAACTCCTGTTTTTGAATTGGGTATAGCATATCTCAAATTGATTCAGAATTGTCTGGCTACATGATGCACAGGGAAGTATAGATTTATTTTCCCAGGAAACATGGTTTTTTTGATTGTAAACTGAGTTTTTTTAATCAGCCACCTAAGGGTTGTTTATTTTAACTCACTTGTGAAATCAGTTTCTTTTTAATCATTTTGACATAGGTGAATCTCTCTGTCAGAGTAAATTGTGTCTGTGGGGTTTGTGAAGTATTGGGTGTCAGTTTCATGGGTTTCAGGCTGCAGGTTAATGGGGAGGCATAAATATCTTTTTGGACGTGGTGGCGCTGCGGGTTAAACTGCAGAAGCCTTTGTGCTGCAGGGTCAGAAGGCCTGAAGTCATAAAATTGAATCCACGTGATGGAGTGAGCCGCCATTGCTTGTCCCAGCTCCCTCCAACCTAGCAGTTCAAAAGCATGCAAAAATGCAAAATGCGAGGAAATAAATAGGTACCACCACGGTAGGAAGGTAATGGCATTCCGTGTCTAGTCGTACTGGACATGTGACCACGGAAGATTGTCTTCAAACAAACGCTAGCTTTATGGGTTGGAAACGGAGATGAGCACCGCCCCCTAGAGTCAGACACGACTGGACAAATTGTCAAGGGGAACCTTTACCTTTACCTATAAATATCTTCACAAGATTTTTTAAAAAATGTAAGTGCTATAATAAGTGTTTATGCAACATAGCAGTATATTTGAAAGATTTAAAAATATGAGTGCCCCCACTGTTGATCCACCACTAGATCAGCGACACTGTCACAGACGTTTTCAGGCAAGGACAGGAGGTTGCTATCACTTTAAAAATTTCCTGAAAGAGGAGCCTCTGTAAGCCTTCTAAACACTTGTGGAGGCAAAGAGGTGGAGAGGGGGAAGAGATTCCTCTCTTCTTTTCAGGGTCTTCTCCCTCTTTTCTTCTACTTGGCCTTAACTCAACAGGAATGCCCATCTGTGGAGAGCTTGCAAGAAATTGATGGGGCGGGGAGAGAAAAACGCCAAAGAAAATTGGAAGCTCTAAGAAGCTCCTTGGGACTGATTGGTCTGTGCAGTATGGGGTTCACATCTGTGTGTATGTCTTTCATTTTTTTCCTACCTGCAGTACTGAACTAGCACTATCTCATTTTGAAATAAATAAAATAACTAAAGCAAATATTAAAAATACCACCACCATGGTGAGTGGCTGTGAGAGGCAGCCAGCAGGAGGATGGGAAAGAGGGAATTCCTGTATAGTTCCCTGGATCAAACTAAAACAAAGTTTAACACTGGATTAAACGTTGTCCCAAGAGGATGCACACAGCAACACAAAACCCATGTGACTACCACATGAATTTACACTAGTTTCAAAAACCCTAATGCAGAACCTGATATATGTCACCAGTGTAACCGTACCCTAATTTAATTCTGCCTGGATTCACCGACTACACTAGTAATGTTCCTGGTCCATTTCCACAGTGTTTATCACCCTCTAAATCTGCATTCAAAATCTTTAAATGCAGAATTTCCAAGAAAAACACAGAAGTTGTTTTTGGAGGATGTTGCCCCTCAGTTTTCACCATGCCTGTTTCGCCCACCAAAGCCGTGAGCCTCTTTTTATAGATTTTGCCAGGACATTGTGTCTTCCATTGCAGAGGATTAACAAGGTAAGAAGATGAAATGATTATATATTTCAACCATTTTTCTTTTTTTTTTCTAAAGTACTGTGTTTAGTTCTTAGGGGCTTCTTCCAGGAACATAGTGCTATCTGTCTTTTCAGATAAAATCCCTGAGATTTTACCTCTCTGTCAAGTACTTGGCAAGAAAAAGTCCTAAATAATAAATTGATAATTTGTTGAGGTGTGGCGTCTAATGTAATCTACTGAGATTTATAGAGTAAGACATAATCCTCCAGCAAATCTTCTCTGATTCAGCAAAGGAAGGTCTTCTTTGAAATTTAAAGATTTTTAAGGTGAAATTCTTTTTTCTTGTATTTAAAGCTAACTTTTAAGTGTTGGGTAGAAGATTGTTTATAGAACAGCATAAATATGAGTAACTCTTTAAACAATTTCAGTCTCCAGGGAGACAGTGAAAAAAATCCATTTAGATACAGTACTGTTATATTATGTAAAATATCAGTGTGAATAAGTAGAATAAAAAATTAGAATATAAAAATTTCAGATGTTCTCTGGCTTTGGAACAGGAAGCAAGCAGTTCATTCATAATGCCATTTTATTACAATAAATGTTTCTGTAATAAAAATGGTACTTCAGAGGAGTAGCTTGTTTCGTAATTTAAGAACAGGTGGTGAACCTATGGCATGTGTGCCAAGGGAGGCATGTGAAAAGATTTTCTTACCATGTGGCATGTAGTTCTACTCTTGTCTACTTAAACCCCACCCATAATAAATAAGTTGACCCAGGTCAATGATGGACACAGGCCTGATGTCTTTATGTATCTTCCCTGCTGTCTGCTGGCAGTCATGACTGACTGGCGCCTTTTTTCTGCTGCCACCAGTGTACACATGGTTCCCCTTCCTTTTATTCTTGCAACAACATGTGAGTTAGGTTAGCTTAAGAGTTCTAAGGCCACTCCAAATGAACCATCACATAAAATCTAAGGCTTTTTTAATCATGAATTTTCCATTAAATTTGATTAGGAATATCTTCCCATAAGCAACCTCTATTAAAGCTCAGTAAGACTTATTCCCAGGTCAGAATGTATAGGAGTGTACACACAAAGACCAAATATTCTAAATATGAAAACAAACTTTTGTTTGTTAGTTACATTTCTCTTCAGCAATAATTCTCAAGAAATCTATATTCTTTTAAGTCATTTTTAGAATAATGATAGCAAAGTACCTATCAACATCCATGCTGTATACCCATGAGCCAAATATAGGGAAGGGAACATTCAGGACAGAAATGTTTGGCATATTCATGTTTGGTATGTGGTCAAATGGGAGTGCAGGTGCTTTCTACATTAAGTTGTTGTATTTTTGTGACCATTGCAATAGCAAACGATTACTTTTCTTGCAGGATGGCAGAATTTATTGAAAAAGACTTTTAAAAGCTTGAAAATTGCAGTTGTAAATTAATAGCAGCCTTTAATTCTAAACCTTGTCTTTCTGCTACTTTTGAGTGTTGTGGAGGTGCACCTACAACTACAACTGCTGTTTGAGAGTGTTCAGAAACTTCAGTGGGTCCAAAACACTGCATCCAGCTTGTTAACTGAGGCTGGTTATAAGGATCACATACAGCAGCTCCACTGGCTGCAGATCTGTTCCTGGACACCATTCAAAGTGCTGGTTTTAATCTATAAACCCCTAAATAGCTTGGGTCCGAGCTGTCTCAAAGACCGTATCTCCCTTTATAAGCCTCTGGGTGTTAAATATAATGTTCTTTTAATTCTTTTAAAATAATTTACTGTTTTCAGCATTTAATATTGTGTTTTTAATTGTGTAAGCCACATTGGCTCCTTTTTTAAGGAGAAAGAAGCATGGGGCCCATTTACAGGTTTTACTTTACAAATCCGAGAAGTGGAGCATTTTTCTGATCCTTCAAAAGATTAAGCTTTCCCTCTGTTTTCTCATGATTATCAAGCTGTGTATGATTTATCTTTTCATCTTCCAAGTGGTGATGAGGGGAAACCTCAAGGTATAAGTCTGTGCTGTCAGAAACTTCAAATAAAGACAAAATATAAATTCATGGAGAGAACACAGCAGTTTCAATTAAGAAGGGGTTGATTTGTTCATCTGCCTGTTTCCCCAGTTGAATCCATCTTAAAATAGTCTTTATATTTTCTTCTGTTGCATGAATATCAAAAAGAAAGAATTATTTAACATCTACAGACATGGCAGAAGTGGAGCCATTTGATAAATGGTTTCATGATTGCAGACGCTTGTGCTTTCTCACTATGTGCCATGAAGGTTAATCAGCCTCCTGCTTTGTATTTGTATGGAACAACTGCCTTATCCCTTTCTGTGATAGACAAAACTGGTCTATTTTATTTTGATTTATATTCTCTAAATACACATTTTTAAAAACAATGCCTCAATGGCTCTTAGGGTAAAAATAGCCAGCTTTGGTAAATGAAATTGTTTGAGGTCAATATATATATTTTAAACTTCATCTGCCAGAGTTCCCCAAACAGCATGGCCAGTGGCAAAGTCTTCCAGAATCCCTCAACCAACAGGGCTGTTGACCATGCAAAGTCTTCCAGAATCGCTCAACCAACAGGGCTGTTGACCATGCTGGTTGAGAGATTCTGGAAGACTTTGTCTTAAGAAACCAAACATTCTCAGGCTCTTGTTCTGATATTACAAATGATCTTACTTAAACATATGCTGAGTTATTCTCAAAAAGACACTGCATTATTTAACCTCTTGGCATATATGCTGTTCTTGGATATGCTGATTATATAGGGTAACAGATGAAAAAAAAGGACAAAGTTCCCGTACTTTTTATACGTAGTTACTTAGAAGAGAAAATTTACAAAGGAACAGTTTTTAATACAAGCAACATCAACTCCACACAGCTACAAAAGATACAGAAGTTCTGTCCTCATTTTCATCTAACCATCCTATGAACATAAAACCTCTTACACATTCATAATGTTTTGCTTGTTAATTTTAGAGAAGGGATAAATATGGATGTAGCTGAATCTCCAATGGAAATGTTCTCAGTCAAAGGCATGATGTTCTACTATAGCAATATCTTTGTACAGCCGTCCGAATCTCTTTGTTTTCCAGTGAAGGTTGCTGGTCATGGACAACATCTACACTATTCATTTGTGAGCCTAATTGCAATGACCACCCTTTGTTCCTCAATGGTTTGAGTTGAGGATAAGACGATCTCAAGCCTCGAGCGCATGTGCGAAACAGACAAGACTGATATGACTCAGCAGTCAGTGTCTTCAACTCTCTCTCTCTCTCTCTCTCTCTCTCTCTCTCTCTCTGTGTGTGTGTGTGTGTGTTGGATTTGTACCCTGTCCATCTAGTGTCAGCAGCAACAAAGAAAGTAGCATAAATGTACAGTCTGTATTAAAACAGAAATATAAACAAAACCCACCCACGCTAAAACTGCCTATCTACCAAGCATGTAGTGACCAAGCCTCATTCATGGAATTTTATAGGAGTGCTGAATAGCCTCATCTTTTGTTTGCAAATATATGCTGTTTTTCCATTACTTCTTTTGTTTTTCTACAGAAAATTCATTACAGAGGGGAAAGCTGCACTATTGCTTCTAATTCATAGTACATAGTACAAGGACTATCTGCATGGAACTACTCTGTATAAAATCTTTCTGTTATCTTTCTATGCTAACTGGATAACATTAAAGCAGGATTTTACAAACACCAAGCTATCAACCACAGACTCTTGATTAGCAGGCTGAGGACTCAAGACTGAATGTGCTCCCTTCCAGAGGTGCCTGCATAATTTTAGAAAGTAATTTGCCAATCCTCCCTCCTTCACTGTCTTGATTGTTCCACTTAAATAATTGCAGAACAAGTTGAGCAAGAATGTGAACCTTCCTTAGGAGTATATACCACAAAGGAAATGGAAGTTCAAGACATCCTGAAAATGCAAAATCCCTTGTAACCCCAATGGCCATTGCAGAGGCTGAAGCTATTCTAATCCCTCAGGGGGACCTCATTAAGCTGTATCAGAAGGCAGAAGGTTAAAAAGCTTAAAGTGATTCATATCAGCATACCACTTCCTGAATAGCAATGGAATATTCCAAGCTTGTTTTGCAAAGTGTGGTGAATGTTAGATAACCTTTCTGGTCACACTGAAAGGGTTCTCACAAGGTTGACTGAGGAAAGTCTTATCCCTGCTTTCCCATCTGTGTAGATAAATACCAGAATCATCTGATAATACTGACTTGTACTCCTTACCTACTGCTGTTACAGAATCAAAATGGGTTGGTTATTTTTCAGATGTTTCAGAAAATGGTGTAGTGGTGTACAGTATTTAGAAGTGCAGGCACTCATCATGACAGTCAGCATATCTAATCCAATCCTTAAAGGAGAGTCCTAAAATTCAAGCAATGTTGCCTCCATTGTTTTGGAGAAGATCCTGTTATGTCCCAGCTGCTTTCAAGGTAATAGTTAAACTCAAAGTCCCAGGACTTATTTTCTGTAAGACATGGATCCCATACACCACTGTTCATGAAGCTTGTGAAGAATTAACAAAGTTACATGTCCTCTAGGGATTCAGCATGCCAGCTATCTGTTTGCACAACAGAGATTGAATTAAACAACATCAAAATAATGTTTATGTTAAAAAAAGTTTCAAAACTATTAAAACAATTGAACCATTTAAGCTTAAGTATTTAAGAAGACATATTTATTGCATGTGCAAATTCGGATGAATGGTCACTTTTATAATGACTATAATCTACAGAATGATACAATTAATTTCTGCATAGCAGACTGTGACTAGGTGATCTATGTAACTTCTCATGGAAATTCCCCCCCCTTTTTTTTAATTAGACATGGACTGGCCAGCCCTTGAAACAGAGGCTGACTTCAAACAGAAGACTGCTCTGGAAAGCATGGGCAAGTGCCAGATAATCCTGTATAAGAATTGGATGGCTTTCACTTGAGTTACATTACCTGGCTGCAGTGAAAGATGCCCATATGGCAGTAAATTGGTGCAGCTGTGCTGTGAGTACAGCTCTTCTGTTAGGCAAGGAAAGGTTGCTGCCTCTGGTAGCAGGTTTTGGGACTCATGGAAGTGCAACAAATTGTTAGTTATTCCATTTGTTGCATTTTTGCTGCCAGCAATGGAGAGAAGTGCATGCAAGATTTTCTGCCTCATATGCTTTCACTGATTGGCTTTGGATACAGTGCAGCTTGATTCAGGTAATTTTTGTCTCCCTTTGGGCAGCGAAATGTCTTGAGCCATTTCTGAATGGCAGCTTGGTAGGGTGGAAATAATTCTACGTAGTTCCCATAGGGAGTGTTGCACAGCTTACCTTTAACTGAAAGCTCTTGTAAATCTGCACACATGTCTACATGTTTGATGCCAATGAGAAATAGAGGCTGACCTAAAAGAGATGCCAATTGTAACAAACATGCAAGAGCACAGTGAGCTGTCACCCGCAAAATCCCATGCACAATTGGATATCCAGGTAATAGCATTTGGTTTTGTGATCTCATCTACAATTGTGTGCTGATGGACAGTCCAAACAGGGCTTCATGTTGTCTAGATCTCTTAAAAAAAGATCTTATGCACCTTCATACAGTCAACATTTTTACACCATATGATGCATAATTCACATTTGCTTTCCATAGTCTGGAATTTATTTATTTATTTATTTATTTATTTATTTATTTATTTATTTATTCTCCATCTTTCTCCTTGAAAAGGACCCAAGGTTACAAGAATGAAAGACAATATTTACAGTTGAAAACGATGAGCTTATCAAGTTCTGTTTCCTTCATATTTTAATGAGACTTTAAAGGGCTTACAGACTTTTCACCTGATTTTTATGCACATTTGGGGGGTTCATTTGACACAACCATGTTTTTCAGCACATGGCAAAAATGTTATTTTGGTTGCACTTATGTAAGTGCATATTCAGTGCTCAAATTCCCTTGATCACTCTTCTAGCGAAGTTGCAGTGGGAGAAGGGCAAGGAGAGTGCAACCCTACAGCGTTTCCAGACCACTTTGCAGTTTCTCTGCCTTTGATTAAGGTATTGGCTTGGCCATCTGGAATGAGACCTGAAGACACCATGCTTCAGTGGCAGTGGATCATTGTCACTATGATAGATAGTGTTACTTGAACTTACTTTGTATTTGTAGTGGAATCCAAAAAGGTGACGTCATTCCTGCCTGTCCATCACAGCAGCTAAGGGGGAGGAGCCAAGGATAGAGCAGGAGGGGCGGAGTTAGAGTGACAGAAGGAGTTGAAGGTCATGCATATGTGTGGTATGGGAATTATAAGGAACAATCACACTTTATGGAACATATTGTAAGGAAAGCATTGGGTCTAGTGTGGTATAAATTCCGAGCACAAACATATATAGGAAAACTCCATTATGGGTAGCCCCCATAGAAGCCTTTACGATGAAAGTGTTGAATCAGAAAGGGATAACCTACAAAGGTGGTAACCTACAAAGAATTACTTAACAGAGAACAAAATATAAAAAGTAAGCAAGAATTAGAGGAATTAGGGGTGGCAACAGACTGGTGGTCATTGAATAAATTAGAATCAAGATATAGAAAAGATAGAAATTTGGGCTTTTTTGAAGGTGAAGTACAGGTAGATAAACTGTGGATCTATACTGATGAGAAAATAACAAAGAAAATGTATACATACTTATTGGAATATGAATTGGAGGATGAGAGGGTAAAGTAGACAATGATAAAATGGGCAAGGGACTTTGGCTATAACATTGACATTGATCACTAGACGATGATGTGGAAAGACTGTTATAAAATGATCAAGCCAGTAAATTTAAGAGAAAATATCCTCAAAATGTTTAATAGATGCCATTATACTCCTATAAAACTGGCAAAAATGTCAGAAGGTAGCAGCAATATCTGTTGGAAATGTAAAAAAAAAGTAGGAACGTATTACCATATGTGGTAGTCATGTGAAAAAGCCAGGGTTTATTGGTTACAGTTGTGGGAAATGATAAAAGGAATCATTCAAAAAAGATTAAACTTTAAACCTGAAATAGCATTATTAAATATTATGCCAGAAATTACTGATAAGAAAATCAAATATTGTTTGATGTATATATTGATAGCAGCTAGGTTACTCTGGGCCCAAAAATGGAAAAGTGAAGATGTACCTAAAAGGGAGGAGCTCCTGAAGAAGCTGTTGGACATTACAGAACTAGATATATTATCAGAAGCACTACGAGATCAACCGAGAAACTATGCAAAACAAAGTTGGAACTTAATACATGCTTGGGCCCAGGGACAGACTTGAAGATAGGCCAAAATGATTGATGGGCTTTGTTTTTTCTTTTTTTGCTTTCAATGCTCACTGGATTTTGGGAAAGTTGGAATGCAAGAAGGTCTGAATCTCTGTCCTCAAAGGAGGGGAGGGTTGGGGGTGTTTGTATTGTATTTCAGATGTGTGTTTGTAGTTGTAATAAAAGAAGGAATTGAAGGACAGTCAGAGACAGTTGGAGTTAGGGAGGAAGTAGAAAGAGTCAGGGACCAGAAGACGTACAGAGAGTGTTAGGGTTTAAGAACAGGTTAAAGAGGTTTAGGAGAGAAAATTGAAAGAAAAACATGTAACAAGCAGGAATGAATGCACAAGCATAATAAGAGAGATACAAAATTGATAGTAAAGTGATTGACTACCTGATCTTAAAAGTATTAAAACCTGAACCAATTCACATATGATTTTCCTGTTGAATAATAATAAAAGAATACTTAATCAATCATAAACCCTGCTTCCTAAAGTATATGACCTACCATATTTTGGGGTGGCAGTTCCTGTGTGGGGGATTTGAAGTGGTATTAAGAAAATACCTGGTGGCAGCGAAAAGGGCGTGTTTACCTGTGTGGAGCCCAAGGAAATAGGGGCCACAAAGGGTGATCGCCACAGTATTGTTTATTTTTAATTTCAAATTATGAGTTGAGTTGTTAAAAAGGGGTTGGGAGGTAAATGAGAAGTGAGGACTTCTTTAAAAAATTGGAAAAGAATACCAAAAGAATATTTGGAAGTACTGAACTAGTGGATCGGTTCCAGAAAATGCTGGAGGGGACACTATTGTTTCCCCCCATGATAGTGATGTTGTGGATTATTTAATTTTGTCCTGTATACTGGTAAGGTAACATAACAGTGATTTAAGACAAGAAGGAATTGCTTGATTTCCTATAAATGGCTGGGTGTTCTGTTGAGTTTTCTATAAAACATCTGTTTTTTGTTAAGGTAATTTGTAACAATTATAGAAGAGGCTATGTACTGAGCCCCAAAACAAAGCGATGCATTCTGACTTTTAATCATAACATGTTCCAGTACATATTTTCCTCAGTTTTCCCTCATCTTCAACTCTTCATGGAAGTCAGAAAAAGGTTGTTAAAGAATCAGATATATCACAGACAAATGTGTGTTATGTTCTTGTGAAATATATACTTTCCTATATTGATAAGTAATATAAAAACTAACATTTCTGGTTAAAAATACATTATCACAACAATACAATGCCTCTTTGTATCATCCTCAGATCTTGTAAATCTGCATGGTGGAAACAACCATGGTAGAAACAAGCAAACATCAATGAAGTTAATTAGAAATGCAATATTAACAGATGACAGGGATGGTTCAATATACAGTATTTGAAAGATAAATTCATTATAAATTAGCTCTCTAAGAGGTCCCAGGAATGGTGCCAGCTTTACAATTTAAATAAGGGATAGGTGCAACTGCTGACATTACTGGTAGCAATGCCTCTTGAAAAGCATTGGCGGAGAGCCCTCGAGGGCCGCTCCCGGATTGGCCATCAGTGGCTCACAGACCAAATACAGGAGCTCTCCCCATTATTTGAGGATGAGCCCCTCTGCTCTGTCCACAGCCACTGTTTCTGTATGCAGACTCATTAAACTGGCATCATTTGGGTTTATTGAGGGACCAAGGAGACATTGGAGCCTGAATATCAGTATTGAACCATGCAAAGTCAGCAGAATGGCAGTCCTGATAAAGTCAGAGCTGCCCTGTGTGAATGAAGTTCAGCAGGATAGATGTGGTTATCCAGACACACTCAGAGATTTTGGAAATGACAAGTCACAGTCCCATCAATCTTGGCCAGCTGTCCCAAAAAGAAATCATACATCTTTCTTTGTCTACTCCTGTCATAATATGATGATATGCTTGTTAGTAAAAACATTTAATAATGTTGAACATCTTATTCAGAAAGAGGAAACTTACTTTGGAGTCGAAATTCCTATCTCTGGTCTTTTTCTATGAAAAGGAAAGTGTGGACATACCATTCCAACACAGCTTTATTTTTCCATGGTGATGATGACGACTATGATTCAATGCTTCAAGCAGAACTGGAAGATGCTAGTTTTCTTGAGTCACAACTCCCAGAATCCTATTATTCTGAAAATTGTAGTATAAGAAATACTTTTTATTCACCTACTATTTCCTAAGCATTTTACATGTAATGAAATGTTAGACATGCATAGGTTAGCTTCAGATCTAATAGATATTATTTCTGGAAGGGAAGGGAAAGTAATTGCTTCTCCTATGCGTGATAGATGGGGCCAGGATAGCCCTTTGCCATTATATTCATCCTGGAAGACAGAAGGTGCAGCCTCTAAGCAGCCTTTTGTCAATAGTTAGGTCAGAATATGCTGTGATTCAGTTCTCCAGTCCCAAAGCAACAGTCCCCAAAACATATTGTATTTTGTATATTAAGGAGTGTATTCTTTTATGAAGCTTTTATATTTCAATAAATATACTGTATGTCTTCTACCATGTTTCATGAATAATGATGGAGGGACGCTGGGGATTTAAAATGGGTTGTAATACTCTCCCTCACTTGGCTAACACTTTCCTTCCAAGTGGAAAAGCTAGAATAATGTTGGGGATGGAGGTATGCATGCATATCCTGCCCCCATGTCTCCATCCCACCAGGAAGCTGTTCAGACCTTTGCATAATTTGGATGAAGTTTTGAGGCAGAGCCTGTAAGTGTTTTTGGCCGAGGGCACTGCAAGAGCTCCCAGGATTGGGAGTGCTGAAAGCATGGTTCCCAATCATGGAACTCTGTTCAAGTATTCAGCTGAACATGCATACAGGCTGCACTGTAAATCTCTGTGCTAATTATGTTTTGAGTGTACAAAAGAGAAAGGCATTAGGGTTGTGATTAGAGATGCGCACAAACCTCAGTTTGGAAGTTTGTGCTGGTTCATACTCGCGGCTGTTCCCTTCTCCCTTTTTCCGCCTCCCCAGCTGGATCCCCCACTCTCCAGTCCAAGGTATGGTCCTCCTCATATGTCGGGCTGATGACACATTGAGACAGCCCCATGGTTGTCATGGCGGCCATGAAGTCCTGAGTCGCCCCAGTCAAGGCAGTCTCAGCATGGATGTATATAGCAATAAGGGTATATTAAAAAGTATTTGCATCTCTTTTTTATTCTCCAAAATACAAGTATGATATCAAAATACTGAATACTAGACCTCACAGTTGCCTATTACTCCAACAGATATATAAATAAAAAATATCCCAGAGTTGCTTATTACCCCAACACATAATAAAAAAACAGGTTTAAAAGACTTTCATATATCCTTGTACATTACAGAGATATGGCAGTTTGATCTTCCTTTAATTGCCATGGTTCTGTATTGTTGGACTCTTACATCTATAGTCCGCTCAGCGGCTTAGAATTCTTGGCTAGTACGCTCTGCTGAGCTATAGAACTATGGAATTCTAAGTGCCCATCAAACTACACATTCCAGGATTCCACAGAATGGAGCCATGGCAGTTAAAGTGATATGAAATGGGCATAACTATGTGATGTAATAATAATTACATGCCATTAAATTGATTCCTGCATATGGCTACCCTTCTCAGGGTTCAGTAGGTACAGAGTACACAAAAGTGACTTACCATTCCCTCTTCCTCATAGCACTCCAGGACCATGCAGCTCCCTCAAGGCTTCACAGTCTGTTCCCCCCATCCCCCGCCACTACAGGCTCATTGGGGAATCAAATTCCTAAGACGTGGCTCCCAGCTGCTCCAACCCAATAAGCTATCCAGCCAGCACAGTGTAACATACCTACAGATTAAATTTCTTGGTCTATTCGCTATCCAGCCAGCATACAAACATTGGTCAAGACTCAGTCCACAAGTATGATGCTGCTAAAAAGGCATATTTATGGAAGTGTGGATTCTTGGGGACTTGTCAAACACGTATCAGCCTGTTCAACAATGCCACCCTTTGGGCTAATGTTTGTCACAAAGTTAACATGATTCTCAGCTTCTCTATAAATTCTGGGGAATCCATACAGCAATTGATTGGATGATTAAGCTAACACGCCTAGCCAGAAAAGTAAAGGGTGATGATTTTTGGTTGCAGATTGTCCTGTTGGGCACTGGATGCATGCGTTCTCACCAAATTATAAGGAGCAGGTGAAAAAAAGGCTAAAGAAATAGACATTATAAATTGCTTATGATTAGAGCTTCTTCTTCATATCAGAAGTTATTCAGTGGTGCTTCTGGAGTGGAAAGATCAACTGACCAGGTGCTTTTGGAGCTCAAAGGATATCTGAATGTGTACATAGTCATATTCTTCAAGGAGGCTGCTTCTCTGTCCCCCTTGTGAACAGAGCTAAAACCACTTTAGTGCTGGGAAAGCAGTCTTTCTGTTTTCAAAGTGCAGATGTCCTGTAGACAGTTTATGAAACAAAGCAAATTATTTGTTTAATTACATCAGCTATATCAAGTTTTCTATTCTGCACTCAGTAACGTCCAGCAGTTGCACCTGTCTCTGCCATAATGCCAGCAAAATCAGTGCAAAATCAATATACATGAGACAAAGAAATACTGAAAGATCTGAAGCTTTCTGGAGTAGATTACTGGAGTTTATGCAAACTAGGTGATCCCATGTGAATGGGAAGAGCAGTTATGCAAATTTTAGTAATAATTCTGAAATGTTTTCTATGAGAAAAGTGTTCTTATATGAGAAGACAGGTAAATGGGGGGTAGGTTGGGAAAATGGAGACTGTTTGGTTAGGTAGTCAATAAAAATGCAATAAATATAAGTAATAAAAAGCTGTGCATTGTGCCAGTTCCCCATCTGTAGTGTATATTCCTGGGTCAAAGAGTATTACATGTGTCATAATGGTGGTTATTTAACTGTAACAAGATAAGCAGACAGTGCTTTAATAAAAGCAGCCCGTGGCAAAGTAAAGGGAGCCAAGTGTTCTCATCTTGATGGAATCCAGGACTAAAGGTGAAAGGCCCTGTAGACTCAGATTTGGTGTTGCTTGGTGAGAAACTAGTTCCTCGACATTAGGGATGTGTTTTACATTTGAAGAAAGCCCCCAGCTCAGAGCCAAACTGGTCACCTTTGGATTGGTTCTGGTGCTTGCTAAGATGAGACAAGCTGCCCCATGAAGCTGCCACAGAAGCTGGACCCATATCAAAGCTTCAGTTTGTTTTTGAGCTGTAATAATCCTTTTTGTAAAAAGATTTCATTTCCATGAAAACACCAAGGATTGAGGAAGAGGGAGGAAGAGGGAAATAGAGCTGAATGGCTGACACAGGTCCATCTTTTAAGCTTTCCTAGATCATATCTTCAAACCATTAACGTGAATCGAACAATGTGCCATCTATGGTTTGGTCTTGAAGAACAAATCTGGGGGCTGAACTAAATCTTGTGGTCAGTGTACATTGCTAATCAACATTTTAATGTACCTAAGTTGATTTCAGATGAGTCATTTCAAGTGAATCTGGGAACACTCATTTGGAAGGAATGGCCATAGCTTTGCAATATCATCTGAATGCCAAGTTGCTCTGGGCTTCCTTGAATAGCCTTAAGTTAATTATACACTACTGTTGTCAAGATCAATACTAATATTAAAGTAATATCCAGTAAGTAAGAGAATTGGCTTTTATTATTTATTTATTTAATTCATTTATTTATCTTACCTCCTTGAGGGACAGCTCTTTCAAAAGGGCCCCCTGGCTAGATCTTAACTGCTGGGTCGGTTCATATGGAAGGTGGTTTTCTCTTTTTAATTTTGGTGGTTTTCTCTTTTTAATTTTCTGTTCAGTAGCTATAGAAAAGGAGAGAGGAATCAATATTCTTGTTAAAAAATGAATGCACTATCGGACAAAGACACTGGAAGAAATTTGAAGTGTTGTGTTTTTTTGAGCTGTATATTTATTGCTATATTAAAAAAGAGTTATAACCAGAAGCGTTGCCAGAAGCTTAGAAAGGGGTTTATGACAGATAGGTTCTCTGCTTCTTTATAAATGGTTTTTTAAATTTAACTGGCCAGAATTTTATTGTGGATTTACACTGGTATGAGTGAAATTGTCTAAATTGCAGCAAGCCAGTGAATTGCAGCTAATTAAATGAGTTACTGCTCACATTTCTGGTCTTGGCATGCAACTAAGAATGCAAACAGCAACTCATTAATTAGCAACACTTTATTACTGGGATTTAAGAGTGGGCGATAACCTTTTATTGGACCATTACTGTGGTTTAATTAATTACATTTATGCTGGTGTAAATCAACAGTAAGATTGTTGTGCAGAGGAGCTGATTTCAGCAAGTGCACCTTTTAAGGCATCTAGCAGAGCTGATAGCTAGAGATGTGCCATTAATTTTCTTTTTGTTTAGACTCCAACACCGACACACAAACACAGGTATCTACATTTCACTCAGAGAAGGATGTCCTCTGAGGCTGCATGATCTCCTCTGGGCTGTACTTCCTGTTTCTAATGTACCCAAAAGGTAGCTGTTGTTTCCTGGGGGTTATAATTCTTGAGGAGGTACCCTTTATAGAATCTATAGGGCAGCAAGATTACAACTCCCAGGAAATACCATGGCAACGTCCTTTCTTGAACATTAGCAAGAAGAAATACAGGCCAGAGAAGGCCACAAAGCCATGGAATAGGCTCTTCTCCAGGCGAGCAAAATGTAGATGTCTGCAAGTGTGAGTTTGTGGCCTGGAAATTCTAGAATTCTGCTTTGAGAATTCTTGGAGAATGCTGGGAGTTGGAGCCCCCCCAAAAAAGGGAAAAAGAGAATATCACATTCCTGTTGACAGCAAATAATACCTTTGGTTAACAGTACAATTCTATAGGAAATATGTGCCACTGAGAAATGACAGAACATTTCTGAATGACTCCACCAACCTAAAAGAGGGGGTCTCTGTTAGCCCTACATGAACCTGGATCCCTTGAAATCCCCATCTCTGCTCACATAGGCACTGTAAAAGAGGAGAAGTGCTGCTGCCTGGGTTCTGAATGTAAAGAGCCCAAAAAGAGGTAAGTGCAGGTGTGTCCTGGGCATATATGGAACTTAGAGAAGGCAGATGCAAGTGGCTATTGGGAACTTGAGACCATGGCCCAATTCTGCCTAGAAACCAATAGTGTAGTTGCAAATTCAGAAGTGCAGAGTCTCTCTATGAGACTTGCATATACATGCTCATTCCTTCATCAGCATACATGTATGCATGTTTACACACTCCAACTACTGGTTCAGCTACAGGGGATGGGGTGGCAGAAATCTGTGGGGAGGGAAGGGGGAAGCACCCACACACAGGATAACTCTCCCACCTTTTTCTTGCACAGCTTGTAAAATATGGACGAAGTGGCAGATGCAGCAGCTTTGCTACTGTCCCCATCATGCTTCTACCCATTGGATGGAGGACAAGGAGAGAAAGCTCCTTTTCTGGCCTTGTGAGTGGGACACAGAAAGCCAAGCAGCACTCCATCCATCCTAATCAGGCAAGTAAATAGCCAGACAGGCAAGGAGAGGGCGAGCCATCTACCTCTACCTCTTGGATGGGGCTCAGTGTGGGACAAGAATCTAAAGGGGAAAGTAGTCTAAAAGGAGGGACAGGAGACCAATATTCCTATGAGTTATGAAGAGAGGATGGTTTTGAAGGCGGGGCCAGTCTGAAGAGATGCCAGCAGGCAGCAACCTGAGGGATGGGAATGGAGGGAGGGAGCTTATAAGGACAAACACAGAAGGGTCCGAGCTGAAAAAAAGTGGCAGTGCTTTGATCTTCTACAGGATGACATGAGTACACCATGCTGGGTGCACATTACCTACAGCAAGAATGGAAAATTTATAGAGGGTCCTTCCTACTAGACCTTAAAAATCTGGCCCAGATCCTGCAAACCTGACACGTATATCTGTTTCTTTTCACATAAAATCTCCCTAAAGCACCTAGGAGCATGATGGCAATTTTGTCTTTTTGAATATGTGTGTGTGACCTGTTTTAGACCCAAGAGAGGCCTTTTTTCAAAACTAGAAATGATTGGCCATTGATTTGGTGTTTAAGAGCCTCATGGCACAGTGGTTAAACTGCTGTACTGCAGCCAAAACTGTGCTCCCGACCTGGGGTTCAATCCCAGGTAGCCTGTTCAAGGTTGACTCAGCCTTCCATCCTTCTGGGGTCGTTAAAATGAGTACCCAGCTTGCTGGAGGGGGGGGCAATGTGTAGCCTGCATAATTAACTTGTAAACTGCCCAGAGAGTGCCTGAAGCACTATGGGGCAGTATATAAGCAGCACGCTTTGCTTTGCTTTGCTCTGCTTTGCTTTAATGAGTTATGCTATTTCTCATGAGCTTTGTGGCATCTGTGGCACATTCTTGAGACAACGGGGCATTGGATGCTGCCTATCAGATAATTCTTACACAGCAAAGCAAATGCATTTCAAGCATCTGGAGATTTGTTTTTTCACAAAATGAGAACACTGCCTACAGTACATTTCATAAAGTGTATATTTAAAAAAGCAGAAAAGAGATGCTAGTCTCATCACCTCAGCCTTAATCCTCATCACCAGACTCATATTTTTATTTGCATATGAATCTGCCTTTAGGAGAAAGTCGGCACTCTATTTATTGTTATTATCCTGTGCTGTTTTTCTTAACAAAAAAAACCCACTACTTTATCTTCTGCCTTTAAAAAGAACTGCATTTTGGTTGCGCCCAGGAGAATTCTGTTTCAGAGACATAAAGTGCAATACCTCTAAATTGGTTTATGTGACCTTTCTATTTTAACCATATTCTTATTGATGATGTCTTCAAAAGGCATATCAAGTATGATAATCCGTGTGCACTCACATTAAACAATATTGAGGCACAATATTCTTTCAAAATTGCAAGAATAAGGCTAGTGTTTTAGTCCTAAAGGAATAATTTGCAAAAGAAATTTACTGTCAGGTAATGAACCTAAAACGCATGCCAGAACACAGTCTTTAATTTAAACAATTTCAGAAAGAATGATTGTCAGGAGTCATGTGTTATTTAAAACTGATAAGAACAGACCTTGAAACAGAAGGAAATTACACTGATGATAACTGCATAGGACTACAATAGTTGTGAACTGAAGATCTATTGCCAAATTATTTTTAATCAGGAGTGATAAAAAAGGGATGGGTGCTCTCAGGAGACTCAGGGCCACATATATCCATCTGTACAATTTGGGGAGCTGCAACAATTTCTGTGTTTTTTTTTAAATGCAATTTTGGGGTGCTAGGTGGCAAAGAGTACTGAGGAACACATTGCCCACCCTGAAGTTTAAAAAAATCATATGGAATGAACAGGAAAGTGGTATGTGATTTACAACTTTCCTCCTCTTCATCTGACTGCAATCAAGCCTACTTCATTGTTAGAAATTACCAGAAAAGTCAGTGTTAAATGAGCTTTCAGTACTTTAAAATTGCATTTTAAAATTGGCATATCATGCTTTTGCTCTGATATTTTCCTGTTAGTAGCATTTTGCACCTTTCCAATATGATTCACCCACTGAGAAGTACTTGGCGATAATCACAGTGGTGTCAGTAAGAGGGCATCAATTCTACTGAGCTGTTGTATTTTCAGGTGCTTTTTAAAGAAGCCCACAACAGAGAAGTATTTCATAAATGACAGAAAATCTTCTTGCTTTCCAAACCTGAGTCTAATTTCTTATCAGATGAGGTTTTGATAAACACAGTGCTCTCTGCCTCTTATACAGCAGAACACATCCACTGAAGGTAAACCAAACTATCTACTGTAAGTAAATGTGTCTTTATCCTGGGAGTATAGAAGCTGTTGCATTATTACTGCTGCTTAGCATGCATGGCCGCAATCCAGGTACCTCCTTTAGACAAACTCCAACACTGCAGCAGCAACCTTAATGCTGTTGTATCTACCCACAAACCACTTTTAAAATGTTCACTTGTAAGTCATTAGAATGATAGGGAAATGTGGAAAGCATGTGCAAATTTGTACAGAGAAAGAAATAACAAAAGAATAAAATAACTTATAAACGCAGGGCACAAAATGTATCTAGGCATTCAACTAGTATAGCTGCCATTACAGTTGATAGGACCTATTTTCTCTAAATATATTTGCAGTAATATAATAGGCTGCCAGTGTTTCTCAGCATATGCAATAGTCCCTTGCTTAAAATGGATTAGACTACATCTCCCATTTTTCCCATGGGGCTGATCAGACTAATTTGTGATTGTTAAATGTGTAGTACAACACTTCTTAAGGACGCCAGTCTGGAAAAGCCTGGTTTTATGCCACCCCAAGCATGTGAACTAGATTATTACAATGGGGATGGACACTCAAAACTCTATTTTCTGAAATATTCTGCTCTGTGTGTATTGAGTAATAAATTTTCAAGTGATGTCAACATTATTAAGCTAATACCTTTAAAGGGCTTTGAAATGCTGTGTTCAACTAATAAGAACTGTAAGCATGGCATGTCTCATTAACTGCCTTATCAGGTGCAAATAGTGCAGGTTGCCTCAAGTCAAGAAAAGTTCATTGCGTTGCCCCATGCCATTCGACAAAATCTCAGTGGTATTTAATAACATAGACTGGGGGTGAACCACCATTTCACAAAGGGAGTTCTGGCTGAGAAGATTTGAGCAAGACAGATTCCATTTTATTGTGGTGATCAAGATAAATGATTTATATTGATCTGTATTAGATTCATGTATGTAACACAACATTTACACAAATTATACACAATTTTCCACCAATTTTGTGGTCACCAGAAAATTGTGACCTGAATTCTGAATTCTGGGGTTCCACCTATCAGACCCTTGGGAACCATCAAGTTCCACGTCAACTTTGTTTTCTAACAGGCAGTCAAACTGGAGCTTGGCCTGTTTGAGGCCATGAAGCCTTTGAGCCCACTCTTTCTCTAGGTAAGCACAATTTAGGTGTGGGTCTTGCAGATAAAAAGAGATTGCAGATAGTTGGTGATTATAAGAGGGAATGTCTTAACTCTTGAAAGTGACTGAACGCATAGCAGGAGCTTTTCCCGCCTTAAAGAATTTACAAATTAGCTTGCTTTGTTTTCTGGTTGATCATCAGTACCTAAACATGAGATTCCTCTGAAGCTGGATTTTTCAAACACCGGAGACTGCTTGAATCTCATCTCACCAACACAAATGTGCTTTTAATTATAATGTCTTATTTTTGTCCTTAGCAGCTGTGAAATACCTGTATAATCACAGCAAGTACTGAAAAACTTTACAAGCACTTATACTGACAATTGTGGTTGTTGCTATTTTTAAAATGCAGGGTTTTTTTTTTACTAAAGCAATTTTATACCTCTTTTTCTCTTGACAAGAAAGTGGATTGTTTTAAATTGCTTTATTGTTTGTCACTCATTCTGAACTGTTATTTTGAAAGAATTATTTAAGCGTGGGATGCAAAAGACGGCATGAAACAAATCAAGTCATTGTTTTGCTCAAAGAGAATAAAACACTAATAGTAAAGGTAAAGGTTCCCCTTGACAATTTTTGTCTAATGGGGATTAACTCAGTAGATTAAGCAGCTAACATCTTTCAAGAAACCAGTCCTGTCTGATAATCCAGTTTGATGCCTTCTGCTCTGGGATGATTCACAGAACAGTAGAAACCCAGGATAACAACCCTCTAAAAGTTGGATGACAGCTCCAATTATCCCTTGCCATTGGCTATGCAGGTTCATTTGTCTTCGCCTCCCCCATTTCTAATAAATCACGAGACGTTTTCAAATCAACCAACTCAGCTTCATTTATTAACGGAAGGATGGGGACAGAAATATCCAATAAACAGGGAACAAACTTCTCCTGAGGGAGTAACGGCTCCGACAGGGGCAATCAATCTTCATTTCCAAAAGGGTTAGATGACTTCGGGGCCCATGGACCAGCCTGAACCCTTTCAGGTTCTTGGGGTACCCTGTCTTCTGGATCGGGAATCAATAGAGGGCTGGTCTCCTCATCCCCGCTCCATCGCCAGAATGGGGATCCTTCACCAAACTGGGGTTCCCAGGGCCCAGGAAGTACCCCATCCTTCTCAACTCCTCCATATGCCATGCCCTCTTCGCCTCACGTTCTCTCTCCACAGCTACCTTCTCCTCCTTCAGTTTATGCCGCCACTCCCAGGTCTCAGTTTCTTCCCAGTATGATGGGCGTTAAGGCAGATCCCTCTGCCTTCGGCTTTCTGCCTCTTGCTTAGGCACACGGACCAGTTCCCACTTCCCAGTCCATGGGTCCTGCATCCACACCGATTCCCATCCACCCGGATGGCGTCCCGAGTACCAACCATCTCCCCAGCTCCCGCCTCAGCTACTGCCCTTCCCCCCTCCTCCTTTCCCGCCAAAACCAGGGGTGTCTGGATCGCCACTGCTAACCCTTTTAGTCCCTCTTTCAAGTCGGAGGTGTCCACAGCTTGATCTATCAGCTTGGGAGGGAAGGGACGAGGAGCAGTCTGAGTGCCTACGGTCGCCTTGGGGCGGGACGGCACTCCTAACAGTACTTGTCTAATGGGGATTAACTCAGCAGATTAAGCAGCTAACATCTTTCAAAAAACCAGTCCTGTCTGATAATCCAGTTTCCTGCCTTCTGCTCTGGGATGATTCATAGAACAGTAGAAACCTAGGATAACAACCCTCTAAAAGTTGGATGACAGCTCCAATTATCCCTTGCCATTGGCTATGCAGGTGACCAGGTTTGAGAGGAACTGCAATCCAACATCTAAAGGTCCATCTCTCCATCTCTAATTTAACTCCACTACATAGGTGTTCCCTTTACCCATAACCTCTGCAATATTTGGAGGCAAGGCAAAGCTTCATCAGACTCTTTTGCTAGTAACTGTGGAGGTGTTCATTCAATTCCTTACCATCTATTCTGTAAACCTATGAGGGCTACCTATGAATGTGCTTGTTTGCCATGTCCTTCCTTCGCCTGCTGACTTTGCTCTTTTCTGCTGCCATGCATTTCTGCACCTGGGAGAAAGGAACCTTTTCTTCACTTGACTTGATTGAAATTCTGTTCCTAGCTTGCCTTAAGAATCCCACTAGGGACTTGTACACAACCATATTAAGAAACCTGCGACAGACACCTGGAATCTTGAGTGGCTGATTTTCTTAAAAGAGAAGAGCTAAGCTGGGTCATGAATGAACCAGCCGCTGGAGGGTCCCTGACCTTGAACAGCGAGGCTGGCCTTGCCCTCCACCCGGGATAGCGCGAGAAGGGCCAACGCGACTTCCGGGTGGGAGGGGAAAGCCCTGGTATTTAAAGGGCCTTCCCCTTCCGGAACGCCATCTTCTTTTCAGACACCGAGCTGGAAGGAGAGTGGTCGGCGATCAGCGGCTGGTTCATTGCTGCGACTGGTTTATTGCTGCGACTGGTTCATTACTGGATTACTGTTGGCGATTAAAGAGGGGGTGAGGCAGCAGCGGGAAGAATCGGAGAGCGGAGCGCGGCGGCAGCCCACCTTCACCGGATCGGGAGAAGCATCGGCACCTCCCAAGGGCTAAGTACACAGCGCGGGAAAGGGAATCCTAAGCGGGAGAAGGGGCTGCCCCTGGGAGGAAGCGTTGGATAAAAGCTATTGAAGGACGCCTGTCCTTCCGCCCCCCCCAACCCTCGCTTGGCTCCTTACTCTAAATAAGCCCCGGGAGCCTCCTCCGCTTCGCTTTTCCCTGCCGCGCCAAGGCGGTCCTTCAAGCCTCGCTCGTCCATAGGGGCGGCGGTGGGTTTTTCGGGTCCCGGGCCGTGCCTATTAGAAGCGGCGCCGCAAGCGCTCCGGTTCTTTCGTCACCTTAAATCGCTCTAGGAGCCGGAGGGATAGAGACACGCACTTGCGGGACCGCGGGGAATCACCCGGCCCGGCCGTAAAGGCCCGCGCTTTCTCTCCTTTCGGCTTCTTCCTCCTTTCCTTCGGCACATAGTGCCGCCGCCGCGCCCGATTGCTGCCGGCGGAGGCAAGCCATCCGCGGGGGTTCGTCTAGCTTGATCGGAACGCGGGGGGCCACAGGAAAATTTGGGATTTCCCGCCATTCTTTGGAGCCCCGCCCACCCGCCTATTCCCTTGTCTTCGGCTCCTACTGAGCCGCTGGGGATCTGTGCAACGCTGGTTCAGCTAACTAGCTGGCTCAATTAGGCATTTACTGCTTAGGATCACTGGTCTTCTGCTGCCTTCGTTGCTGACGGTGGCAAGCCAGCTGCGGGAGTGCATATCCTTCGATCGGAGCGCTAGGGGCCAGAGAAATATTTGAATTTCCCGCCATTTTTGGAGCCCCGCCCACCCGCCTACTCATTTGCGGCCCTTGTTTTCGGCTCCTAGCGGGTCGCAGGGGATCACAGCAACACCGGTTCTGCGACCTAGCTTGCTCAATTGGGGCATTCACTGCATGCTTGCGCCTCACCTGAAAGGAGCACAATATACTCGGTGATCCTTATCTGTTTCTTAGGGCTGCCTATTCCCAGACACTGCCCTATCTGGGAGGGGGAGTACCTCGCAGCAGCTCCTCAGCAATTAAAGTGCATCGCAATTGATTAGCTGTAGCACCACAGCGATTTAATTTTGCTATTGATTAATACTAGATAAATATATACATAGACAAATTAATTGCCTTGCTAGGTACTAAAGCATAAACTGAGCATTGCCTATTGATTCAATTTTGCTGTACAGTCATTTTATATACATAGATTTTGCCTGATTTGATATAGGAACAGATGAATTAATTGGATGGTTAATCAGTAAAGCATAAATTGCACATATCAGAGGAGTACTTTTACCTCCACTCCAATCTATCTGCACTTTAATTTTATACCATTTCATTCTCTATAAAATCACTTAAACGTGTTAAATCTATAGACAGCTAATTAATTGGCTGGTTGTGCAGCGAATCATTGAGAATATTATTTGCAAATTTGGATATACAATCAACTTGAGCTGCATTTAATTGATTAATTGATTAGTCCTGCATAGCTATTTGCACACTGACGAATTAATTGGCGGGTGCAGGAGTAAAAGCCTCTGCTGAAATTTAATTGTATATACTTTATTTCATTCAATTTTCTACCAAAAAAAAAAAATTTTTTTTACAAAAACTCAAATTTAAAAAGGGACAAATACTGCTGCACGCTTGTACTGTGTCCCGTTGCGCCACGCGGCAGGATTTCGTATAGGCTTGCATTGGCAATTGACACAGCTAAGTGACCACATTTTCGTATTGGGCATAAAGAAATAGCCTCACGCAGGGGAGGATTACCCAGGTGCCAATTGGTTGTTTATATAACGAATAGATACAAGATGGCACCACGAAAAGGGGTTGGAAACAAGAAAGGGAAGCAGCCGGCCCAGAGGAGGCAGGTAACCCACGCATCACCGCCGCATTCCTCTTCAGATGAGGAATCTTGGCCGGTCTGGCAGAAATTACAGAATAAAATTGAGGCCTTGGAGGCTCAAACACTGGGAAAGCAGCCCGCTCAACCACGTGGGGTGCGTAGATCGGCCAGGGAGTCCAAAAGCCACCGGACGGCCAGGCTAAGGGTCATGGCTCGTGAACTAACACAGAGATGTGCGGCTATTGAGTCCACACAGGGTACGGATGCGGCTTCGAGGCAGGACGAGGATGGTGCCGTGGTAGCCGCAAAGAGGCGCCGGATTGTTGAGCAGCGGGCGGTGCCCAGGGAGGATTCGGAACAGGCATCCGTAAGCCAGGAGGAACAGGAGGACATTGAGGAGGTTAGCTGCGAAGCCCTACAGCAAGATGAGGAGCAGGACGGACCGTCCACATCGTCTGGTGAGTATGCAACCGGGCCATTCGCCCAAGCAGCTCCCCCAGCATGGCCCTGGCCTGCGGGTGCACCGGGAACATATCCACAGACTGCACCCTACATCCCGATGAGCCCGGGTTTACCCAATGCCCCCTGGCCTCATGCCACCCCGCACCTCACGGGGTGGGGCGCTCCTGTCGGGGCTCCTCCCGCACAGGCCCAGCCTACGCTTACAGCTGGATCGGGGGCCTGGCCTTACCCTTCGGTACCCAACACGGGCTATAACACGGTGCCTATCACGGCGCTGCCTTATGGGGACTATTCGACGCCTTTAGGCGATCATTTGAGCCCGGCAACTAAGGAGAAAATTTAGAAAGGAGAGTACATAGATGTATTTGAATTGCTTAATAGGGAAGTGGATAAGAAGGACTTAGATGGGGAGGATGAGAAGGATAAGGAGAAGAGAAGAAGGAAAAAGCCGGAGAGAACTTGGGCTAATTGGCTCCCCGGGTTCTTAATTTATGCTGGGGTTATTGTAAAAGCACAGCCGTGGAGGGCGCAGGCCCTCTTTCAGTATTTAGACATCATATATAGGGCTTACACTGACTTCGCAGGGCAGGCTTGGTTGCAATATGATCAGGCTTTCCGCATGAGGAGTGCCATTCAACCAAACTTGCGGTGGGACGAACCGCAACCAGGGCTCTGGCTGCAGCACATGGCCCCTTCCAGGCCCAACACAGGGGACCGTTTTGATAGCGGGCATCTCAATAGGAGACCGTTAGCCACACAAGCTACCCGCGCAGGCGCGGGGCAGGTGGTTCAACCCCGCCTGCCTTGTTTTCAATTTAATGCCAGGGGCTACTGTAATAAGAAGCCCTGCAAGTTCAGACACGAATGTCTCACATGCGGGGGCCAACATGCAAACTCCTCGTGCTTTAGGGCGGGGGCCCAGAGACAGAGCAGGAACTCAGGGGGCCCCAGGAAGACTAACAACGGAGGTGGGAGCAATGCAAAAGGGGCCCAGCCCAATTAAAGTGCAGGTCTTGGAGGAGTGGTTGAGGTTCTACCCTCACCAGGAAGACGCTAAGTATTTATTGGAGGGTTTTAAATGTGGGTTTAGAATACCGGCTAAAGGGGAACGCAAGGCCTTCATGGCCCGGAACCTCAGATCAGTGGCAGGTATGGAGGATATAGTACAACTTAAAATTGACAAGGAGGTGAAAGAGGGCAGGGTCCTCGGCCCCTTCTCAAAACCGCCTATGGCGAACCTCAGAGTTTCACCGCTAGGTATAGTGCCCAAGAAGGCCCCGGGGGAATTCCGTTTAATTCATCACCTGTCCTTCCCTGAGGGGGCATCGGTGAACGATGCTATTCCCCAGGAATTATGCACGGTCAGGTACACCTCCTTCGATGATGCAGTGAAAATGATCAGGAAATGTGATGTAGGGGCTGAACTGGCAAAGTGTGACATTAAATCAGCCTTTAGGCTGCTGCCAGTTCACCCGCAGGATTTTAACTTGTTAGGCTTCCAGTTTGGTGGCGCATATTTCGTGGACAGGGCCCTACCCATGGGATGCTCAGTATCATGTGCCGCATTTGAGAAGTTCAGCACTTTTATTGAGTGGAGACTTAGGCGCATGGTGAGAAGCAATTCAACAGCGCATTACCTCGATGACTTCCTTTTCTGTGGAAAGGGAGGCACAGGTAGATGCGGTGTCATACTCCGCACATTCCAAGCATTAGCCAAAGAGTTAGGGTTGCCCCTAGCGGAGGATAAGACAGAGGGTCCGGCGACGTCTTTAACCTTTCTGGGTATAGAGCTTGATACGGTACAGCAAACATCGAGGTTACCGCGGGACAAGCTAAGTGACCTGAGGGCCCGGGTTGATGCTCTATTACACAAAAAGAAAGCTTCCCTTAAAGACCTGCAGGAAATAGTTGGCCATTTGAACTTTGCTTGCAAGGTTGTGGCACCGGGCCGAGCATTCCTCAGGCGTCTATGCACAGCTATGAGGGGTCTCAAGAGACCGACTCACAGGACCAGGGTAACACGGGGCATGAGGGAGGACCTCCAGGTATGGAGCCAATTCCTCCAATCGTTCAACGGGGTCTCTTTCTGGAGGTCCGAGATAAACCTGAAGGCAAATTTCCAAGTGCACTCGGATGCCGCTGGGTCATTGGGATTTGGCATCTATTGCCACGGCAAATGGTGCTCAGGCCTGTGGCCACAGGCGTGGCAACAGAGCGGCATTACAAGGGATCTAACCTTCCTGGAATTCTTCCCCATTGTAGGAGCGCTATGGCTATGGGCGAAAGAATGGGCTAATTCTGTTGTGCACTTCTGGTGCGATAACCTGGCGGTTGTGCACATCATAAACAACCAGACAGCACAATCGGAGCGGGTTATGAAACTGGTAAGGGCCTTCACACTCAGGGCGCTGCAGTTCAATATAGTGGTGCGCGCCAGACACGTCCCCGGGGTAGACAATAGCATAGCTGACGCCTTGTCACGTCAACAGATCGCCCGGTTCAGGGAACTGGCCCCAGAAGCCAGGGAGGCGCCAGACGTTCTTCCCCCGGAAGTCTGGCAGATTGGCGCGACGTCGCATCCACAGCAATAGGGATGGCCCTGGCAGAAAGGACAAGGAAGGGCTACTCCGCAGTGAGTACGGAGTTCATGCAATTTAGAAGGATGGCGCATCTGGACCAGGCTTGGCCGGTCCCGGTGGAACACTTGCAGCAGTTCATGGTACACCTGTATAAGAGAGGGCTAGCGCCGTCCACTATACAGGGTAAGCTGTCAGCTGTAGCATTTCAGGCGAAGAGCAATGGCTACAGGGATACCACTGGCGATTTTCGAGTTAGGAAAATGTTAGAAGGGTGGTCTAAGGTGAGGGGCAGAACACTGGACACTAGGGCACCCATAACACCTGACATCCTGGAACGCATGTGCACGCAGTGGAGGACATTGTGCAGGGATAAGTATGAAATAAGCTTATTCTATGCCGCGTCTCTCATAGCCTTCTTCGGTGCCCTGAGGATCAGTGAATTGGTGGCTCAAGGTAAGGCGGACAAGGTTAGGGCAGCCCTACAGTGGGGGGATGTGAAAGTGCAGGGAGCAAGAGTGGAGCTGTTTATTAGAAGATCTAAAGCTGATCAAAGGGGAAAAGGCAGGCAGTTAGTTTTGGGGCAATGCTCAAACAAGAGCATATGCCCAGTTAAAGCCGTTAAAGCATACTTGGAATACAGGGGTAGCGAACCGGGTTATTTCTTCCAGCATGCCGATAAATCTCCATTAACGAAATACCAGTTCTGGAAACTAACTGGTTTCGCCCTACAGGCAGTTGGTATTAGTGGTGCTAGGTTCGGCACGCATTCATTCAGGATTGGTGCGGCATCCACTGCAGCAGCCATGGGCTACAGCACGCAGGACATCAAGCGATTAGGGCGCTGGTCCTCTTCCTGTTATAAAAGATATATTAGAGCATTACCTACAGTGTAGGCGGCTGCCTGACTGATCTCTTTACAGGTGGGTCAAGCGCAAGTACACGGAAGCACATCTTGATCATCGGGCATAGTTATGTATATTGGGCAGAGCGCTATGCGGCAGCATCTCATTGGGGAAGCAACTTGGGGCTAGGAGCGCGGGCTACCATTACATGGAAGGGGCTGCGTGGCATGCAATGGGGTCAACTAGGCAGAGCCACGGCATTTGGTCACTGCCCTCCTGACCTGTTACTGATACATTTGGGAGGCAACGACTTGCCCCGCCTGCCTGGCAAGGCGTTAATACTGGACATTCTACGAGACCTGAAAAGATTGAAGACAACATACCCGACGATGCGTATCATATGGTCTACAATTATACCTCGGATAGCCTGGCGAGGCTCTGTGAGGACTGCTGCAGTGAACAGGGCCCGGCGGGGCGTCAACAGGGAGGTATGCAGAGGCGTCTGCAACGGTATTGGATCGGTGATAGGGCACCACAACATTCAAGCCGAGAGGCTACAACTGTTCCGGAGTGACGGCGTGCATCTGTCGGATGAGGGTCTGGAGGTATTTCTAGAGGACATTCGGGGGGGCCTGCTGGCTGAGCTCACAGGGCTCTGTGGCGGGCATGGGACATAGCCAGGCTAGTCCCTATGCTGTGGCGGGTAGTGCGGAAAAATAGGCATCTACGGTGGGTCCCGCAGTAAGTTCAAGTAAGCCAACAGTGCATCCTACCGCACGGCACTGCGGATCGTGCGATTACAGTGCCTGTGGCGGAGAGATGCACTGGGCCACTCCAGACTAACAACCCTCAAGCAAAGGGGGATAAAGGTCTGGGGGTTTGGGCTAGCGGCCAGCCGGGTCCCTGCGATACTTTAGGGTCGCGGGATCCCGGGCGGCCGGGGACTCGCCCTTATGATAACCCTCTTTAAAGGTTTCCGCACTACAGCAGGCCCCTCCTTCAGAATAAAATATTGGTATATGATTGTGTGTTTAATAAAGTGTGGCCCATTTTTAAACCCATACTATTGTCTCGCGCTTTATTCCGGGGTTGGGGGGGGCAATGCATCCTTTTGGTGTATATGGTGCAAATGCCCTTTAAGTAGACCAAAACTGGGAAATTACAGCTTCAGGGAGTATGCATAGTAAGTCTGAGAAGCTGAATTGGTCATGACAACCGGTGTCTACAAGTGTGTGTGTTTGTGAGAAATCCTGATCAAAGTTCAGCCATGACACTTTAGTTTTGTTCTCAAACAAAACCAAGGCGCTTGTCCACCATAGGGGCAAAAGTACCCAGTTCAATGCTGTTTCTTTCCATTATTTTCCCCAGATGACCAGATGATGCAAGCCTAATTCACTGAGTTCCATGCCTTCCCTTCTGATTTATGTCCCTTTTAAAAATCTCACTGAGAAGCTTGAATTATTTAGAATCAGATTGTTGTTTTTTACAAGGGGCAGACCATACTGCTGCAGCACCTCCTATGCAGAGTTAATTTCCTTGCTCAATATTTACACATGATTTCTATGCAAAACTCTCTGAGTTAACAGGGTTGTTATTCTTAATATTATTATTTTTTTTGTACACCTAACAGAGCTCCTGTGTATCATGGTGACTGAGCAGTCAGACTTATTTTAATAATTGCTTCTCTGGGGGAATAGAGCTCTGGGGGAATAGAGAAGCTAAAATGGGGACTGAAGTCATTTGCACTAATCAAAATATGTCTATATTTGAATTCCATGAGTCCTGACTGCTCTACTGCATAAGTAACAAAAAATGAACAAACAAAATCTACAATCCTACACTCATAAAAGTTGAGCAACCCACATTAAACTCACTAGATATTACTTCTGAGTATACCCATAAAAATCATGGTATTAAGTTATGTAAATATGAGCAAGTATGTGTGTTTGACAGACAGTCATTTGAAAATAGCTGGGCAGATTTTTTTAAATCAAATTTGGTGGATTGTGATGGTTTGACTTACAAAATTAGGCCATGTGTCATGAATAAAAATCACTTTTTGTGGTTCTCGAGGGCATCCAGATTAGTTTCTCATGAAATGATGAATAGAGTTTCACCATATTTGGAAGGTATCTTCAGGATGTTCTGACTTAAAACATAGGCACCACACTGTATGCAAATATCACCTTCAAGGTCCTTGGGAGTAACCCAATTATTTTTTGTTACCTACAAATTATTGTGTAGATCATTTTAAAGATACTGGTGAGCTGAATTCAGACATTTATGTGTTTTGAATTATGCCACAATTTTATGGAGGGGGAAGGCTCCAAGTGTTCATTAATCAGTAGCTATGCTAGCTGGGGAATTCTGGCAGTTTTGCTCCCTGGATATGCTTAGATAAGTAGCAAGATGAGTGGAGAGAGAAAGAGAGACAGAGCTATGCAAAAGAAAGAAGACAGTTGACTGAAAAGAAAGAGTGAGGGTGAGACTCATAACAGCAAGTGCCATAGTCATAGAATCACAAAATAATGGAGTTGGAAAGGGGCCTATAAGGCCATTGAGTCCAACTCCCTGTTCAATGCAGGAGTCCAAATCGGAGTAGATCTGGTTGTCTAAGTTTCTCTTGAATACATCGAGTGTTGCAGCATTCATCACCTGCTGAGGTCATTAAATACAGTAATTAAGTAATTAAGATAAATAGTATAAAAACTGAAGCTATAAAACGCATATTACAAAACCAATTTGGATCTGAATTCAAAACAGGTTTTTGATTTCAATAATAAATTCATAAAAGAAGCATTTTTCTGATGCTCCTTAGTATTATAATACCAATATCTGTGAGCACATGACGTTGTGTCAGAGATAGATGGACACTGGGGCTGTTAAGTCTGAAATTTCAGAGCCTGAAATTAGAGCTGAAAGCACTAATTAGTTGGTGAGATTTGATTCAGGCAGAATTTTGTGTCTGAGCCACCAGACTTCTTGTGATTCTTCATGGCTAACCATAATTTAGCTAGGAAGACCAATCATAAAACAAAACAAGCTAATTTGCAAATTATATCTTGTTGAGCACTCAAAACACTTTCAGAGTGTAAAGAATTCCTTTTTCTAGTAAAGGATTATCAGTAATGTCGCCTCCACCCATAATCCACTGGAACTGATGTGAGCACTCCAAGGATTTCAGGTAGAGCACTTCTTTAATCTTGCTACCTAAGATTAGAGATGGCAAGGATTGTACATCTGTAGTTATGGTGACAAGATGAGAAAGAGAATAGATTTCCTGTTCCTTTAGCACTTGCATTAAAAGCTGCACCTGCTGAATTTTTCTCTTCTAAAGGTTCCCCTTGACATTTTTAGTCCAGTCATGTCCGACTCTAGGGGACAGTGCTCATCCTGTTTTCAAGCCGTAGAGCCAGCGCTTGTCCGAAGACAGTTTCCATTGCCATGTGGCCAGCGTGACTAGGGAATGCCGTTTTACCTTCCCACCGAGGTGGTACCTATTTATCTACTCGCATTTGCATGCTGTCGAACTGCTAGGTTGGCGAGGAGCTGGGACAAAGCGACGGAACTCACTGCGTCATGTGGATTCGATCTTACGACTGCTGGTCTTCTGACCTTGCAGCACAGGCTTCTGCGGTTTAGCCCACAGCGCCACCACATCCCTCTACTAAGCAACTATTAAATGTACTTGGTCTTCCTATCTGTAGCATCTTCCAATGCAGCAAGTGTATTTACCAGGCTTGGAAAGTTAATTTTTCTGTAAGCTAATTTTACAAATGAATGCAGCTGAATCAAACTTTGACCGTTGTTTATGTGAAATAAGAATGATTCTACAAAACCTTGTTTTTAGGGACCATAGAAGGATACTGAATACATTAAACTGATGAGAACTTTTGTGATTGAGTGTATGCAGTTCTAAATAAAATATAAACCTGACATGTTAATTATAGTTCAGACTAAACAAAAAGGATGTGGTTACTCCCTTTTAGGAACATTAAAGAATATTTTCAAAACCAGAAAACCCAGGAGCAATGAGGCATGTTGGAGGTTATTAATCAGTAGCTGTCTATTTCTTTTTATTACATTGTGTTGCCAACCACAATTCACAGATAAATAGAAGTCAACGAATGTGGTGTCATCAATCATAATTAAGCACATCACTCTTTTTTAATGGATTTGTCTACTTGCATTCTAAAATAGTACGTCGTTGCCTTTGGTCATTATTTCTAAGAATTGTACAAGTTGTCTCTGTTTCTTGAGACCCATCACAGTAGCACAGAACCCGCTTTTGCATTTGGTCTAGATATGCCACACACTTAAAAAGCCTATTCAGAGTTATACATTTGATTTATCTCCATGGACAATAAAAGCTACAGTACTTCCATTTATGATTTATATGGAGGAGCAACAGCTACATAGGAAGTGCTATGCATAAAGGTATTATTGCCATTTCACTCTTTTGTAAAATATTGGTAATGTTTTTCCTCCTAACCTGAACTTCTGTGAGAAAAAAAAAGTTTTGTATCATTCCTATTTGGGGAAAAAATGCCACATGTGTGATGGGCTTCTTCTCTCACTATACATTCATTTAGGGTAATGGAAGTTTTGTATTCTATGTGAGAACTCGCAGCAGTATGCTGTTCTGCTTTCGTTTTCAAAAAGCATCTTGCAATAAGAAAAAGGGTGGATTCCCATAGACCAGGTGGGAAAGCTTCAGGACTATATGGGGTATGCATCAAGCGCTCTAAATGAAATGTTTCTGGCAGGTCTGTACCAGTCCCTCCAAATTAAACTAGTTTGTACTGGCTGGGGCCCCTTCTGAGGCCATCACCTGACTACTTGAACTCAGCACCCCACTGATCTACTGGGACTCCCAGGCTGGTGCTACTTTAGCCAGCACTTCCTAGTTCTCTACTCCATAAATCAGGGGTGGGCAATTAATTTCTATAGGGGGGGCACATGAAAAATCTGAACTGTGTTTGGGGGCTGAACCAACTTTACTTTAAAATAAAATGAAACAGTGATGTTATGATTGTTTTTATTTTAAACTTGTTAATCTTCACAAATACTAAAGAGGTATTTTGCGGTATGATAGCAACCAATCAACTTTAAACAACCAATCAACTTTAGACAAAAAGCTATAAATGGTTTTGATGTTCAAAACTGTCCGCGGGCCGGATAGGAACAGCTCGCAGGCTGTATGTGGCCCTTGGGCCACGCTTTGCCCAGGTCTGCCATAGATTTTTTTATCCTGCTTTCTCTTTTTCTTCTTGATGTCCTCTGCCCAATCTCTAAAGTCCCACAATTCCTCCTAGCTTCCATGTCTGCACTCCTTTCGGCTCTCTCCATCATCCCCTCCTCCCACCTGCTACAACTTCTTTGAAGATTACACTCTTGTCCTCCACTATACACACAATTGGCATCCCCTGGGGTCACCTGGCAACCATCTATCAATGGGGTTGACAGGAAACGAGCATACTGTACCCCATGAAGAAGGGAAGTGTCACTCAGGAAGCAGTGGGACAGCAAAGGCTTCTTTTTTTCAATAAAGGTGTCTTAAAGGTGCTTTTAAAAAAAGTCAATTAAGAAATAAAAAGCAACTAATATGACTGGGAAAGACTCTTGTACAACATTTTGGAGAGCCAATCGGGATGAACTAGCTAGATCGATGGTCTGACTTAATGTTAGGCCCCTTTTATTGTTCTTTAGTCAAGTCGTGTCTGACTTGGCTCCACAGGGCCGAGTCCTCATCCTGAAGCTGGACTCTCTGAAGACGATCCTCCAAGAAGGATCAGAGCCAGGCCAATGCCAGCCCACCGACTGCAAGCTTGGAGAGCCTTCGCAGGAGGTCTGAAGCTCAACATCAAAAAAACTAACATCATGGCCAGTGGCCCCATCACCTCTTGGCAAATGGAAGGGGAAGATATGGAGGCTGTGACAGATTTTACTTTCTTGAGCTCCATGATCACTGCAGATGGGGACAGCAGCCATGAAATTAAAAGACAACTGTTTCTTGTGAGGAAAGTGATGACAAACCTCGACAGCATCTTAAAAAACAGAGACATCACCTTGCCAACAAAAGTCCGCATAGTCAAAGCTATGGTTTTTCCTGTAGTGATGTATGGAAGTGAGAGCTGGACCATAAAGAAAGCTGACCGCCGAAGAATTGATGCTTTTGAATTGTGGTGTTGGAGGAGGCTCTTGAGAATCCTCTGGACTGCAAGGAGAACAAACCTATCCATTCTAAAGGAAATCAACCCTGAGTGCTCACTGGAAGGACAGATCCTGAAGCTGAGGCTCCATTACTTTGGCCGTCTCATGAGAAGACTCCTTGGAAAAGACCTTGATGTTAGGAAAGTGTGAAGGCAAGAGGAGAAGGGGACGACAGAGGATGAGATGGTTGGACAATGTCATTGAAGCTACTAACATGAATTTGACCAAACTCCGGGAGGCAGTGGAAGACAGGAGGGCTGGCGTGCTGTGTTCCATGGGGTCACGAAGAGTCGGACATGACTAAACAACTAAAAAACAACAAGTGTAGTTGGAGCATTCTTTGGCACTGCCCTTCTTTGGGATTGGGATGTAGACTGATCTTTTCCAGTCCTCTGGCCACTGCTGAGTTTACCAAACTTGCTGACATATTGAGTCTAGCACCTTAACAACGTCATCTTTTAAGATTTAAATTATTCAACTGGAATCCTATCACCTCCACTGGCCTTGTTGTTAGCCATGCTTTCTAAGGCACACTTGACTTCACTTTCCAGGATGTCTGGCTCAAGGTCAGCAACTACATTGCCTGGGTTGTCCGGGATATCCAAAACTTTCTGATATAATTCCTCTGTGTATTCTTGCCACCTCTTGATATCTTCTGCTTCTGTTAGATCCCTCCCATTTTTGTCCTTCATCATGTCCATCGTTGCACAAAATGTTCCTCTAATATCTCCAATTTTCATGAACAGATCTCTGGTTTTTCCTTTTCTGTTATTTTCCTCTATTTCTTTGTATTGTTCATTTAAGAAGGCCCTCTTGTTCTCCTTGCTTTTCTTTGGAAGTCTGAATTCAGTTTTCTGTACCTTTCCCTATCTCCCTTGCATTTTGTTTCCCTTCTCCTCTCTGCTATTTCTAAGGCCTCGTTGGACAGCCACTTTGCTTTCTTGCATTTCCTTTTCTTTGGGATGGTTTTTGTTGCTGCCTCCTGTACAATGTTACAGGCCTCCATCCATAGTTCTTCAGGCACTCTGTCCACCAAATTTAGTTCCTTAAATCTGTTCTTCACTTCCACTGCATATTCATAAGGGATTTGGTTTAGATTATACCTGACTAGCCCAGTGGTTTTTCCTACTTTTTTAAGTTTAAGCTTGAAATGAGTTTTGCTAAGAGAAGCAAATGATCAGAGCCGCAGTCAGCTCCAGATCTTGTTTTTGCTGACTGTATAGAGCTTCTCCATCTTTTGCTGCAGAGAATATAATCAATCTGATTTCGGTACTGCCTGTCTGGTGATGTCCATGTTTAGAGTCGCCTCTTGTGTTGTTGGAAAAGAGTGTTTGTGATGACCAGCTTGTTCTCGTGACAAAACTCTATTAGGCTTTGCTCTGCTTTGTTTTGAATTCCAAGGACAAACTTACCTGTTGTTCCTTTTATCTCTTGACTCCCTACTTTAGCATTCCAGTCCCCTATAATGAGAAGAACATCTTTCTTTGGTGTCGGTTCTAAATGGTGTTGTAAGTCTTTGTAGAATTGGTCAATTTCAGCCTCTTCATAAACTTGGATGACTGTGATGTTGAAAGGTCTGCCTTGGATTCCTATTGAAATCATTCTATCATTTTTGAGATTATATCCCAGTACAGCTTTTCCCACTCTTTTGTTGACTATGAGGGCTACTACATTTCTTCTATGGGCTTCTTGCCCACAGTATGTTCCTACATCCCAGTAGATATGATAATCATCTGAAATGAATTCGCCCATTCCCATCCACTTTAGTTCACTGACGCCTAGGATGTCAATGTTTATTCTTGCCATCTCCTGTTTGACCACATCCAGCTTACCCAGGTTCATAGATTTTACATTCCAGTTTCCTATGCAGTATTTTTCTTTGCAGCATCGGACTTTCCTTTCACTTCACTTGAAGCACTTGAAATATCCCCATATGAGGAGTTCTTACAGAGCAGGATTTAGGTAGTGGGACTATTGAAGGATCAAATTGAGGCCAGTACTATTTATCTTGTTCATAAATTATCAAGAGTAAGGAGGAAGTACTGAAGTGGCCATATGTAGAGATCAGACGAGATTATTCACAATGTTATAAAGTCAAATAGACTGAATAGCTCAGGAAGGACCTCCAGAATGATTGAAAGGTAAAGGTAAAGGTTCTCCTTGACAATTTTGTCCAGTTGTGTTCGACTCTAGGGGGCGGTGCTCATCCCCGTTTCCAAGCCATACAGCCAGCATTTGTCCGAAGACAATCTTCCCTGGTCACATGCCAGTGCAACTTAGACATGGAATGCTGTTACCTTCCCACCGAGGTGGTCTCTATTGATCTACTTGAATTTGCATGCTTCCGAACCGCTAGGTTGGCCGGAGCTGGGACAAGTGACGGGAGCTCACTCCATCGCGTGGGTTCGATCTTACGACTGCTGGTCTTCTGACCCTGCAGCACAGGCTTCTGCAGTTTAGCTGACAGCACCACCACGTCCCCTAGAATGATTGAAAGGGCAACACAATAAAAAGATTTACTATAATTGAAATAGCAGTGTGCAATGTGTAAAAATTCCTACTTCATATATGTACATTGAAGTCTGATAATCAAATAGGAAAGAGTTCTCCACCATGTGTTGTTCAGCTGAAACATCAGCATTGTGTGCTGCAAAAAGATATCATTCAAAAGGGATGAAAAACATTTCCCTAATAAAATAGTATATGTGACCAACAGCAAACCTCAAAAGTAAAAAGGTACATTGAAAAAAAGTAAATGACGAAAGAAATTTGAGAGTTTTTAGAAGGAGGCAAAATGTGAAAAAATGACAGAGAATTACAAAAGAATCACACTGAAAATTCAGTCCAAAATTGGAGAAGCCAAATAAAAATGGTGGTCCAAAGAACATACAGGAATACAATGTCTAGACAAGATTACAGCTCCTTCCGTGTGGGTGAAAAGGTCATGCTAGCAGGCATGTTCAAAAAATGACTATGCTCATTACTGGCCCACGGAATTTCTTGCACCTGGAATTGAAATTGGACCACTCTGGAAATGGAGAAATCTGAACTAGAACATGGCAAAGAAAAATTGGCAACCCTCCTGAGTGGTTTATATGGTCACAGGAGTATTCAAGATAATTGAAAAGGATTATTTAAGGGATCATAAAATAATTCTTAAAATAGATTGAGATTGATTTTTATTATGCTACCAAAAAACCGAAACAAAACAAAAAACCCAGTGCAAAAGGTTCTACTGACTACAAAATGATGAGCTTAAGTTATTCTTTAAAACAATACATGATAGATGTGCAATGCAAGGACAGGAGAGACACAATATGAATCCAGAGAAAGAGCTTGAACCAAGAGACACCATGAATGTGGATATGCATACTTGTTGTACTAATGCTAAGTGGGCACTTTTTGTAGGGTGCGGGGAAGGGACACAGACAAGCACAATTTCTGGTTAGAATAAGGGCATAAGTTTATTGATTACAGTAACGGTACCCCTGACACAGCTTTAGGAATGGATCCAGAGCATCAAAGGCTCAAGGCTGAGTCGAATACTTCTTTCCCTCCCTCACGGGGACATGACTTAACAACAACAAATTGTTAGAATCGTTTTAAATTTAGTTTGGCTATTCAGAAAGATGCAAACAAAGTACATGGTATGTATTTAATGCCATTATTTTGAAAACATGGTGTGCTTCCCTTTTGTAGCTGTATATTGATATTCATTTTCCCCCAAGGCTTTTTTGACTCTGCAAGGAAGACAGATTCAAAATACAAATAAGATACATTTATGTTACTTTGGTTGAAGAAGTCAATTACGTAACTACATATCAGTCTCTGTCACTTTGGATGCCCAGTGCTTCCCTGATCATGCTGCAGACTTGGTCTTTGATGCACGTACCTATCTGGATTTCTCAGCAGTTAATGACTCAACTACAGTAGTACTGTTGACCTGTCCGAAGGCCTTCATATATTTGATCTGAAGTGAGGTGAAGTGATAATTTGGTCTGCACAGTTTGACTTGACTGATTCGCAGATGTCAGCACTTGTGCTGTGGAGTGCTAATAATCTCCAGAATGAATATGTATATAGGTTAATAGAAGTTGAAAAGGTCTGGGTGTTATTATCTTCACAAGGAGGTAAAGGGATGGATTCTCACTATATGTTTTGCATGCAAAAGGGCACTGATACTGTACCTTGTATCTCTGGAAGATATAGCTGTCTGAAATTACCAGTCAGTGTAGGTAGTTCTAAGTTAATTGAACTAATGGTACAGTTTAGTATAAGACAGTTTCCTGTCTTTCTATGGGAAAAGTCAACATTTTTCCTCAACTAAAGATAACTAATTCCTTGTCTACCAGTGATGGCTGAAGCTGCTAATAGATGTTTTTATGGGGGCTTCTAATGTGGAATTTAGAAATATCTCTCATGGATGTTGATAGGGAGTTTTCACGAAATAGTCCACATTTTAACCGCGCCTTGCATTTTTCTTTCAAAAACCAGCTTTTTCCCGACCCCAAATGATCTGCTACTCTTCTTCCTGTCTGTGGAGACCCAGCTGATATTTTATTATATAATATTATTAAATAATCAGGAATCAGCTTTCATAAATGGTATCAACAAGACTTGCTTTTAAGTAAGTAGTTTTAGGACTGGGGGATAACCTGGAATCCTGGGTACAGCTGCTTTGGAAATTAAGTTTCATCTAAGTGAATAAAAGGTTGCAAGAAAATACAGCAGGGCCATTAAGGAACATTCTTATGGCAGGGCTGCCCAGAAAATTGTTAAGAAGTTATCTAAAAAGACACTGAGGCTACTTCTAGACATGTTTACTCAAAAATAAGTTCCACTGAGTTTCAAGAGGCTCATCTTTGAGTACATGTTCCCCAGACTGGAACCTTAACCTCCTGTCATAGTTTCCAATCACAATTATGTTGGGAGACAGAATGTGATTGAAAACTATCTGTGTTGCTAATAGTGATATTTTAAATATCCACAATGCCACTGTTAACATTTTATGTACCACCTGTTTTTCTACAGGTGCCATTATTGGCTACGAAAAGGTCTATAAAAGAGGTGGTAACCTTTGGTTTCTGGATGGATTGGACAATCTACCAGAAGCCTCAGCCAGCATGGCTAATGGCAACAGTTATGGGAAACAAAGTCTAAAATGCTGGAACATTTTCCCATCCTTGCTCCACATTATAGCTTTTGCAAAAAGTTTGGAAAGTATTATTTGCATGTCAGTTAACATAACAAAGGTAATTAGCTATACAAAATCGATCCTGATGAATGTATTTCCTCCCACACTGAAAGACATTGAAAGGCACAACCAGAGTGTATGATTTTTAGTTTAATAAATTTCTTAGGAATTGATAAGGGAATTCAGAATAGATTTTAGTATTTATAACATTAAAATATTTAAAAGAAATATGGTGTGCCTGTGTGTCTGTCGGGGAGGGATGCAAGATGTATTCTAGCCTGTGTGCGTTTCATCTAAAATCAAAGAACATCCCTGAGAAGGAAAATATCTGTAACTTTTTACAGTATTTGGAAGTTAAGAGTTGGAGAAGACAAACCAATTTCCTGTGGTAGCAGGAAACTTATTTTGCAGGATGTTAACTCCGTATCTGTGGCTATTCCACAGAATTGCTTTGTTGTCTTAAACAACTTATCATATTGCTTCTATACTAGAGTTACTAAATACAAGATTTATTAAAGCTGCAGGGCACTTTCCCACAATCAGTTGGAAACTAATTAGTTCCACACAACAGTTAGTATAGTACTATATTGTATATTTTGCAGATTCAAGTCATGCACAACTTGAAATTGAAGCAGGAACTTTCTGATGAGTGACAATCTTCTGTTTGAGTGATGTCACTCTTGTTGCATCAGCAACAAAACTGGATACTGACTAGTGTTTCTTAGAAGGCTGTTAGCACTTAGTTTTTTAATGTTGAAATCTAATTTAATTATGTTTTCATATGTATAATGTAAGCCATCTTTGGTTGTAGTTTATGAGAGAAAGGCAAAACATACGAAAATCCAGTCCAACCCCACATTTTTGAGAGAATAAGCCCCTACTGAACACAATGGAATTTGGTTCTTAGTAATATATATATGACTGCTTAAAAAAAATTGTTTCCTGGAAGTGTCGTATGGACACAACAGCAGTTCTGACATTGAACTGTAGACCAAGTGTCAAATACTGTATAAAGGTCATGTCCAACTGGTAGAGTACATACTTTGCATGCAGCGGGACCCATGTTGAATCCCTGGCATCTCCTGATGGGGCTGGGTAAGATCCTGGAAAGGTGGTGCCCGTTAGAAGTCATAACCTTCTTGGCAGTCAAGATTGAGTTGCTGGATCAAACTAGATGCTGAGAAGCAAAACGAACATACCTTAGTTACCAGGAAGTTGGTTTCATTCAGGGGAAACATTGGGATTCTCACTGCATTAGGGAATATACCACAACAGTCTTGCAAATTAAGCCCCTGTTTACTATCTGGTAACCAATTTTTAAAGAAAATGTGCTAAGTAAACGATGTGTAAATGGGAGGGGTAGGGAATCCCATACTATGACAAACTGATGTCTTTCACCATTTGAGGAATCAACTACAGTATTCTAAAGAAATCCTAAGTGAATCTACTAGTATGATCCTCAGAAACAGAGTTGCTTGTCTGGGACCACACAAGGAGTACTTCATTAATTTGAAACTTGTTTTTTCCCATTATTATGTTTCAGAGTGAATATGCTTCCCTGTTTTATGAGCTGCCCATAAATTCTATAGTTATCTGCACAAACTGATGAAAAGACAGCTATGTCTCATAAATAGTGAAGATGGGGGGAGTGTTTTTACTGATTGATATCTGTTTAGCACTAAGGAATTTGCTGGGAGATTTATAGAGCAAATAGAAAGACATTATCTAAGCTAGAGGCAGACATGATGCAATCAAAGGGAAATGACAATGTAAAGATAGATGGTGTTCAAGACGAATGGGCATTATAACCGGTCCTCCTATTGCCTATATCTTCTGTCATTGGCTTTGTTCCTACTGGAAGACAAATCTTCCATGGTAAAAGATATTTTTGCAATACTGGGTAGAGCCCAGAGAATCATGTGACTAATTAACTAATCATAGAATAGTTACGTTGGAATGGATTTTTCCAGTGCAAGAAATCTATAATTGTGGCATGCATTTGAGAGACAGCCCTCTGTTGACACATTGGCAAGGAATCATGGGATACTGAAACGTTCTTCCAATGACTCCTGAATATTGACACATTGTGTTATGTTATTGTTCTGTTTTCACTTGAACAGATACTGATGTATTTCTCATCTTTGTAAGCAGTATAAAGATGAAGAAATGTCACACTGGAGCATATATAGGTGAAAGAAGCCCTGAGGTTATTAGGCTCTGTAGTTCCACTATAGGTTATAGGAACAAAGTTGGCATCTAGAGGAATGCCATACCAGGTTTATGTCTCTGTCAAATGGTTTGTTTGTACTGGCTGGGAATATTTGGGGTAGGGCCAAGGATAGTTACCAAATATAGACCTGCCACCCACGGTTATACAGTGGTGTGATGGAGGTTTGACCAGCCAGAATGAATGCTACTGATGTCCTGGAGCAACCTTAGCTTGAAGTTGTAATTGACAAGTTCTGTTATGTCACTTTCACTCCTGTCACTAGGAAATTCTTTTTTGACAGTGTAGTTGCCCACCTCGGTTTTATAATATTCTCCATATCTTTGGTCTCCGCATACCTTCTGCTGTTTTTACATTTTATAGGCTTTTGATTTCATTGCTTAATTGTGAAATTGCTGCAAGACTCATTCTTTTTACTACACTATGCTGAAATAGCTAATCCACTGAAATTAAAATCGAGTTAAGCATGCATAGATTGCCTTTCACTGATTACTCAGTATCTACATCCAGTCTTTCCACTTGGTGGGAGAGCTTCAAAAGGCAGAGGGTATGATTTTTAGGCAACTTGTGTCAATTCTGATATTTATTTATTTGAAATATTTATATACTGCTTGTTTTCATGAGACCTTGTCAGAATACAATGAAAGCCACTTAAAAGAATTCAAACCTTTCCATGTACAAAAAATTCCAAAGTCCATTCAAGCTAAGAACCTTTGAAATCACAAATATTTTTCTGAAGAACCATGTTTTAATTTGGTCATAAGTTATATAAAGTCAGCATTAGTACCAGATGAAAGCTGCATAGAATAGCAAGATTTTTTCACTTCTGCCTTTACATGCTCAAAAATATTGCTGCTATTTTTTTGGGGGGGGGAGCATTCAAATTATGTTAACATGATTTCAGCTGAAAAAAACACATGACCTGAACCACAACTTTCATTTTATGCATGGATTGTTCCAATGTTGTGTGTAAAGTCAGCCATTTTTTAAAAAAGAAATTCCTTCCCATTTTATTCTCTCAGTGATTAAAGACATTCAGGGATGTAAAACAGAGATTTTATGAAAACTGAAAGTTTTGAGGAGCAAAGGCAAGAATAGAAGTGCATTTGGAATAAAACTGTAGCCATTAAACACAATATCACAGGTGTACACCTATGAAGGAGAGAAAACATTAATAAACCAGATAACCAAGCTTTGTTAATTTAGCTTTTTGCTCAATCTAGATTGTAATTACAAATCAAAGTCGATTTTTAAAAAGTACTGAAACTTAATAGGAATACTTGTACAGTATTTTCAAGGAGTAGTATATGAGAAGACTGAGAAGAGGGTAAACAGAAGAAGCTGAAATGAAACAGCATTTAGTCTTGACTGAGGAGCATGGTAGTGAAACGTATCTGTTGAGGTGGTTTGCAAAGCAGGCACTGGAGCAGTAGTGGGCAACTTCTTTACTAGCCAAAAACAATTTATTTGTTTGTAATAATTCCTTTTCTGGCAGGAAAACATTTACCTTCTTTCTGAATGCAATTTAGTATAATAAACCTCCCTGACACTACATTTTGAAAGCAGTGGTGGGAAACAGAACACATGACTTTCAAAATGTTTAGTTGCAACTCCTATTTGTCTGTCAAATTACCCAGGAAATGTTATTGAATAGGGTAACATGGGCTGTTGACAGAAGCCAATCAGGAATACCTTTCAGAAACTGGAATGTTAGGAGGTTCTCATTTTCTATACTATACTATACTATACTATAGCTTGCTTAGTCAAGCCCCCACTGTCAGCCTTTCCTCCCACTCTTTTGTAGAAGAATTCCAAGCTAGCAGCCCCTCCCTCCCCCAACCACTGCTTTCTCTTGGTGCTTTGACATCTTGAGCAGCTATGGCTGTTCCAGATAAGTATAGACCCACAGATGAACTGAACTGTGTACACAACTAGGGTAAGCCAGCAGAATTGCTGAGAGAATTTGCAGGTTGGGTCTGGGAGCTCTTTTTTGTTTTTTCTGAACAAGGGAAGGAGGGGAAGGAGGAGGAGAAGCCAACCAACAGGAAGCAAAATGTAATATATAAATATTTAAAAAGACAGCCTCAGGGAGTTACACAGAGGGAGGGAGGGAAAAGGGGGAAAGGGGTGGAAGAGATTTAAAGTCAAACAGTAGCTCTGGCACAACAAGAATGTAATCAGTTCTGAGTATAAAGCCAGAGGGCAGTGCCACTTTATCATAAGACAGAGTGAAGAGGCTGCCCCAGGAAGCAAATTTTAGGTGTTATGCAGAACATATGATTGCTATTTAATTAGTTATTACTGTATTTCTTTTGGACCGGAGATGGGGAAAGATGAAATAGCTTACATGATTTGGAGTGGAGGGTGCCATTGGCTAATCTTTGTCAGGCAGTAAAGTGTCAGCAGTTGAAAAGAGCCCTGCAGTGGGGAATTTATGAAGGAGCTGATTCACAAAATCCCCATTGATTCAGTGGGCCTATGCTAATGCAATTTATGACACTAAAGCAACAGGATTTTAGCCATTGTTGTGGAATGCCTGCATTGTAGGTATAGCTCCATGAAGCTTCTGCAACAAAATATGGCTCTATGGGATTAATAGACATCTTTGCAGTGCGTGAGGGATAAAAATATTTTTGTTTTGTTTAGTGCGGACAGTACTGTATAGTGATATGAGCTTTTGGGAAATCAGTATAAAATATGTTAATAAATAATCAGCACAATACCACACTGCAAGAAAACTTTTTGTGTTTTTATTCATAGAGTGAAAGATCTGAAGAATCTGAAAAATATACTTTTTTCCTGTAATGCCCTCTGATGCATCAAACTGGATGCTATGTTCTGCTTCAGGGATTCTGGAAATTTCTAATGCAGAGTGTATAATAGGATGAAAGCCAGGGGCTTAGAGCCAGTAAAACAACATTATTATGGTTAGTTCTTTTTAATATATAAATATGAGTTTTTTATTTAAGCCTGCCAATTCAAAATGCAGGAACTTGCACAGTGTTGAATAAGATGCAACTGGGAATAGTACTCAGGCTTATCAATCAGAGTACATGACCCATGCTTTCAAAGCTTGCAAATGCTTTTATATTGGTAGCCTGGAAAAAGAAAAGAAGTAAATACTGACCTGTCTCCATCATTCAGGGCACTGGCACGAGTATAGAAGATTTATGACTGTAGAACTTCATTACCTCTGAGAGCCATAAAAATGCTACACATTAATTGAATTGGCTTATGAGAGTAGGGTCTAATCAATGGAAAGTTTTCCCATACAGTATATGGCACACTGATATATGTACAAGGGAACTGTGTGAGAGCTTTGTTGATTTAACAACATCCTTGAGCCAAGGAAAGCCAAAATCCAACACACACACACAATGTGTTCCTCAGCATTTAGTTTTGTGTACAGTACCTAGTGAATTGCTTTGACAAAATATATTTAAAACGATAATGAAAACAATAATTTTGCAAGCCCTTCTTTCCCTTTTCTATTTGGTTGTGATGACCAAGTCTTCATCAAAACTTGGAAAATTTATTTCTTGATTAAATTTATTTTTGTTTGAATCCCTGGTGGCCTTGCTGTCCAGGGGTATATGCACTTGTAGTCCAAAGAAAGGAATGTTTCCAAGCTTTGCTCTTCATAGACTTTGATTTAAATAATGCGGCAAAAACAGTGTCGAGAATCTTCACTGGAGAAGAAAGGGCAAGGTTTACAGCAGGCACTTCAGAAGATTCATAAAATGCATTAGCCAGTAAGCTTTGCCTAAATTAGGAGGGCAGTTACTCTTAACAATCAGTTACGGCTTCTCCATGTTGAAATTATTTATAGTCATCTGTCCATTTATTAGCAATCAAAATACATACACATGAAATACAGGTCCCCAAAGAGCAGAGATAAAGAATCTTTTGCCTTTCAGAGGTTTTGTATAAATCAAAGAGGAAACATTTCACAATACTAGGGATTATCTTTTTTTTTTACCTTCCTGGGCATGTTTAGTTTGGTAGTATTCCCCTGAGGAAGGCTTTCAAAGTACTATAGGGTCAAAGAGCACCATGCTTCAAGAAATAAGGGTGGGGGGAAAAGCAGTGACATTCTGAGATTTCTCCTCCTTGATTTACATACTTCAATGCATGCCTGATTTATCAAGTGGAAGTATGGTGGCCTCTAGTTTCCACCAGCTGGAGTAAAAATATGCAGGGCAAAAAGTAGACTGTACTTACAGTTGCCAGCTCTCAGGTTTGGAGGTCCATTCTCCAAGTCTTGGAGTTTGGCCCCCAAATATCAATGAACGGGCTTCTGCTAATCTGGCAGCTTTATATTTGTGAGTTCATTCTCATAGCTTTGGGTGACAACTCCAGTGTAAGGTCCATCTCTGAAGCTTAAATTATCCTGGGGAAAGGGGAAGGAAAATGTTTGGCTATATTGCTTCTCTCTCCAAACTTATCTTTTTATTAGATTTGAAGCCAGTAAAGAAAATGGCATTAATATTTCTTCTGCACTCATTCCAAACCCACCTACCCTTCCTTTTCTGGCTGCTTTGGGGAAACTTAAGTAAGGGGTTTGCCTTGTAGGAAGTAAGGCTGAACATTGGAACCAAGAAGGTAGCACAGGAGAAGCCATGCATACATCCTCCTTGGCAGCTACGGATCTGTTATGGAAAGAATGCAATCTCTGTGCTTTATCTTGGCAACCCTTTCTGTATTTCAAGTAAAGTAATATTTATATTCTGTGGTGTAGACGTAAGATATGCATCTCTAAACGGTAAGCAGTCCTAGCAGGATAAAACCAAAGCCAAGAGCTAAAAACAAATACTGTATGTACTAGTCTTCTTTCTCTTCTTTAATTTTCAGAACATTTTCTTCATATTAACAAGGGCTTCTGAAAAACTGATGTCTATTAAATGTCTTTCCCTTCTGATCCATACAAATATTGTTGCATTAATTTGAATTGTGCATTTCCATCTCCATAAATGTTAGCAGAATATTGCTTCCGCCGTCTAACTTTCAGAAGCTTTCAAAGCTTAAATGTGTGTGCTTTATTTGACATCTCATGTCAGGCTTCAGAAAAACCACCCACCACAGCGAATCATAGTGCTCTCCTACAAATTGTTCCAGGCACTAATGCAAGCTCTTCTTGAATATTTCATATTATATGTAAATATTTACTGATTCTATGTTTTCCAACCTTAGTTTTGTTTCAGTTTGATAGTGGCAAGTGTCTGCCATGTAAACATTTAGCCTGACTTTGTTGAACCAATTATGAGCTTTTCTATTTCAGGAGTTTGTCTTGGGAACAGCATTGATTGGCTTTAGATTCCAGAAACATGGATTCCCTTCCTTGCCTGTCCATGGACGAGAAATGGCTGTAGCCACTTAAGGATCAATGTGATCACATGGGTATGATTCCGAACTTACCAGTTTCCTTTCTGTTGACCATGATTCAGCTGGAGTCCTTCTCAACAGAATTGTTGTAGTCTGGCTGGAACAACAAACAAAGCTCGACAGTTGGGAGCTGGTGCCAGAAGCCAAAAGACATGAAACGTTGATCTGACTTTGCAAGTTATTAAATGGTTGTTGAAAAGCAACTGTCAACTTCCATACTGTTCAGAGTGGTCACTTTATTTACATACAGTTTTCATCTGACAAAAGTGGCAGTCAGCATTAACACCATGTAAAATATTGTTTCCTTCATTCCTTTCCATACGCTGTTGGAGCCAATGTCGTCATGTACCTTTCAACACATTAATAACTGCAAAAGATTCTTCTTTGACATTGAAGGAATCCATTCTACCTTCTCTTGCCAATTCTTATTTCTCCCTGAGCTAACTAGTGAAATAATTTGTCTGGGTTACTAAGGCTGCTGTAGTCTGTGCACTTACTTGGAAGTCAGCTCCATTGGATGTCGTGGAACTAGAGATGGGGGTATTCGTATACGAGAACAAATGTGATGGTTCCGAGCCAAGGGGCTGGTAGGATACAATTGCTGAGATATAGACTTTTAACGCAGAGAAAACTAAACCTTGATCAAACAAATATCGTAGGTACATGAGGAGAGTATCCAGGGATACTGGCAGTGGCTGAAGGTTCCTTGATTGAGCAAAGTGTACAAAATTTTTCCATTTGTAAGAATACAGAAGCTTGGTAGATGGTTTCCTGGCTTTGTCTAGGACTTCCCTAATCATGAAAGAATTCTCCATGCTGTCAGATGTAGGGAGTCCAAATCCGGGTGGTAAATTTTGCCTGCATTCTGTGTAAGCAGATGCAGCAGTGGTGGTAGTTTGAGGAAATTGTTTGCCATCATCTTGAGTGTTGTAAACCATGGCTGTTGAGGCCACCATGGTGCTATGAAGACAATGTTGGCTTTTGTTTGATGAATTTTTACCAATGTCCTTTGAATAAGCATAATCAGGGGAAATAGGTAGAGGAGATGGGTTGTCCACTGTACCATGAAAGCATGCCCCAAAGATGCTTCTCCCCTGCCTGCTCTGGAGCAGAACTTGCTGCATTTGGTGTTGTGTGGAGTAGCAAACATGTCTATCATCAGACGTCCCAACTTTTCACAGATCATCAGGAATGTGTGAGTGTCTAGTTCCCATTTGTGCATCTGGATGGTAAGACAATTCAAAGTGTTTGCTACCTCGTTTTCTGTTGATACATGTATGGCTATGGGAAATATGTGCCGATCATAGCACCACTCCCACAGGTGGATCGCAAGGTAGAGGAGTGACATTGAGAACATGCCTCCTTGTTTTTTTACGTAGTACATGGTCATGGTGTTGTCCGTGACAACCTAAACCCCACAACCCCGAATCAGAGGACAGAAAACCCGAAAGGCTTTGATGACTGCCCACATTTCCAGATGATTTTTATGTAGCCATTTCTCCCGATTGGACCACAAAGCATGTATCTTGTGAGGACCGCAATGAGCTCCCCATCCTGTAGGGCTACCATCTGTCGTCACCTGAACCGTGAGTTGCAATGGGCAAAACGGGCATCCTATGAGAAGATGAGGCTTGAATGTCCACCATTTCAGTTATTTTGCCAGTTCTGTTGTGACAGAAAGGCGCTTCGAAGGTTTGTCCATTAGAGGGTTGCATTTCGCCAAATACCAGGCTTGTAGAGATCGCATCTTGAGCCTCACATAAGGGAGGGCAGATGTTGTTGATGCCATCAGTCATAGAAGATGCTGGGTAAGGTGAACAGTGACTCTGGCTGAAGGATGAAAATGCCGAATTGCATGACCTAACTTTCGAATCCTCTCTGGCGGTAGAAAGATGCGAGCATTGATGGAGTCTATGCGGGCGCCGATATAGTCTACTATCTGGGATGCGAAAGATGAGATTTTGTCACATTTACTTTCAGCTCTAGAATTTTCAAGGTTTGAGGGACAAATTCGGTGTCTTGAATAGTTTTCTGATGGGATTCAGAGATGACCAACCAATCGTCTATGTAAGGAAAGACTTTGATGTTGTTTAGATGAAGGTATGCTGCCACTGGCGCCATGCACTCTGTAAATGTTTGGGGTGCAGTGGAGAGGCTGAAGGGTAGGGTGCAAAATTGATAAGCAGTATCAATGAAAAAGAAACGGAGGTATTTTTGATAACGTTGATGAATGGAAACGTGAAAGTAAGCGTCCTTTAGATCTATAACGACGAACCAATTCCTTTGATGTAACAGGTGAACGATGGATTCTAGGGTAATCATATGGAAGTGCCGTGGATGTAGGAAAGTGTTTAGTGTCCGTAGATCTAGGATAGGTCTGATTCCTCCGTCCTTCTTTGGAACTGCTAAGTAATGGGAGTAAAACCCGTTTGGGATTTCTTGAAGTGGAACTTGTTGAATTGCCTGTTTCTTGAGCAGAGATGATATTTCTTCTTCTAAAGCGGGATTGTACGAAGTGAATTTGACGTGGCCAAATGGTGGTGGTTCTATGAATTCTAGGAGATAACCGAATTGAATAATATTTCGTACCCAGGTGTCGTTGATAATAAAGGACCAATTGTTTAGAAATTGAGCCAATCTTGGTTGCTGAGTGAGGGTGGGTAGGCTTTTTGTAAAGGAGTCAAAGATAATGCTTTCCCTTCTTTGCAGGTGGACAGTAAGATTGTCTTCGCTGGGTAGCTGATTGGGATCGGAGAGGAGGAGCAGAAGAAGAGGCCTAAGAAGATCTACAGTACCTTGTGCTTGTGATTTGAATGGCTCGTAAGACTGATTGGAAGTTTGTTGAAATTGTTGATAATTATACTGCTTGCACCACTGGTATTTAGGATATCTAGATTGTTGTTGAATTGTATATGACTGCTGTTTTCTTGATTTTATGCAAATTCTCTATGGTTTTGTCTGTCTTCTCATTAAATAACCCCACTGCATCAAAAGAAAGTTCTTCAATGCGGGCTTTAGCATCTTCTGTAATACCTGATGATTGTAACCATGCATGCCTTCTCAAGGATATAGCAGACGTCATTGACTTAGAAGGCACATCAGCTGAATGGTGAGCAGCTAATCTTTGGTGTTTCGCTACTGTGACTGCTTCTGAGTGAGCATTCAGAAGGGCAGTTCTGGTATCTTCCGGGGTGCAGAGCGGGGAGTACTTTCACCCAAAGTTATCTCTGGTAGGCTCCCATAGCCGCCTGATAATTGGATACCCTCAGTAAGAGTATAGTCTTACTGAGTATACTCAGTATAGGAGTATAGTCTCCGACCCAAGGAGTATAGTCTCTGACTCAAGACGTCTAGTTTCTTTCCCTCTCGATTAGTAGGGGTAACTTTGGCTTTTCCTCCTGATCTGAATAGGTTAGATTGTACTATAACAGAATTTGGTGTTGGATGTTTGATCAGAAAATTTGTGTAAGTACAATGTGTACGGTAGTGATTTTCTATTCTACGAGTAACTTGCATGGATCTGGTAGGTAAGGACCAAGATTCTTTGATGTAGTCCATCAGTGCAGGGATAAAGACAAAGCTGAGAGGAGGAGACCTTTCCTGATTGATATCATTGAACACCAAGTCCTGCTTAGGTGGAGGTGGCTGTTCTATGTCCAGCTGCAAGGACTTGGCCATTCTCAACACTATTTGAGTGTATGAGGAAAAATCTTCAGTAGGAGAAGATGGGTGAAGATCCGCAGCGTCAGACTCAGGAGTTCGACCATCAATAGGAGAGTCCTCTGAAGTCTCTGAAAAATTCTCCTGTTTCATGTCAGATTCGGACATAATAAAAGAATCATCTTGAAGAGAAAGAGATGGTGAAGGTGGTGCACATTGTTTTTTATGTCCCTGCTTGCGTGCTGTGCTCTTAGACGATTGCTGCACAGCTGTCGAATTAGAGTGAGTTTGGGAGACCACTGGAGCGGGAAGATCACCTTTTGCCTGAGATGTCAACCACCGACAGGTTTCTTTACTTTTACCATGGTGTTTCGATGGCTTGGGTATTGTATGGTATGCCTCATAGTATACTCGATGCCAATGTCAAGGTGGAGACGGGGAGGAAGAAGATGAAAATGGACATAAATGTATCGCAGCTTCTCATGGGTATGATGTTCCTCGAGATCAGAATAGTCATTGATCTCCTCTTATTCCTCTCAGCATCGATGACAGTCCTGTTTTCACTCAATCTTGACATATACAGGGTCCTCACGAGCCAATCTGTCTCAATGCCAAGACAAATGGGACAATAGTACAACCATTTGATGAGAGGAATGATGTTGATCAGGAGAAATATACTTTCTCTTTGATGTTCTCTTATGGTGTGGAGAAGTCTGCACCAAAGATTCAGAACCTGAGAGATGTACAATTGTCACCCACTCAGCAGAAACAGGGCTTGAATAGGCAGAGGCTTGACTAGACCCTACATCATCGTCTAGACAGCCCGGGCTAGGCACCTCTCCCACTCCCACCAATGCTTCCTTGCTTTCCTCTAACTAGGATAAATCTACTAAGTAGCTGTGAAAGGAGACTCCAAGATGTAGCCAATTCTAATTCTAGCAGGAAAAGTAAAAGAGGGGCATATTCTTTTGCAATTCTGTAAGCAAAACAACAAGCATAAGGAAACCTAGAATAATGAATCGTATTGTGTAAGTGCTTCTGGAATGCTTTACACAAGCAGGATACTTGTGGAAGGATGTAAATAGGTTTCTACAAATGGCAAAAACTTTGCACCATTGGAATTATACCACTAGGTTGTTTTAATCATCATTATCTTGGAAGTGCAGAACTTGAAAGGACCATATGGAACACTGAGTCCAGCCCCTTGTCACAACAGATCCTTAGTTACATGTTACTTCTCTATCACATAGATGTTCCGTTAGTGATTATTTGGTACTATTGCCAATTAAGTCAGCAATATGCAGATGATATGCAGGTTAGCACTGAACAGTATATGTATGTTTTGCAAAATGCCTGATTGACTATTTGTTTATTTCTTTACAGTATTTTCCAGATACTAGATATTTTCTTAACTTACATGAGAGTAGAGTTGCTTAACGTCTTTGGAGATGAAAAGATATTGGACAGCATCCAATACTGGAGTTTCATTTGCAAAAAGAACTGGATAGCTCAGTGGTTTAAGCATCTGGTTGTGGAGCCAGAGATTGGGAGCTGCATTCCCCACTGTACCTTTTTGACAGGGGCTGGACTTGATAGTCTCTTCCAGCTCTGCAGTTCTTTGATTATAATGAAGATGATCAAAATACAGACAGAGGACAATCCCTTGCTGGGACCCCCTCTAGAACTGTTTTTTAGGCAACTGCAAAGGCCAAGCTGAGAGAGGAAGTGAAAGAAGTTCCATTGTCTTAGTGTTGTTGCATCAGTGCCACATTGGATTTAGGTGATGGTTTTGGACAGACAAACAAAACCCCATTAATTACAGATCCCTGTTTTGTCCAGTCTAGAACAAGCTAATTTCATTTTAGAGAAGCTCAGTGTTTTATTTGGAGGAGAGGGTTTTTTTTAAGACAAGTTGTTTGCTTTTTTAATTAGAACTCTGAGAAATACTATTAGAAAACAAGGAATAGCTACAGGCTAGTCCTGTTTCATGTAGGTTCAGTGATTTATTGCATCAGAAAGAAGACTGTACAAGTAGTATAAAAGAAAAAAAATAGCCAGAAAATGATACATTCTGTTTCTTCAGCTACGGTTTTAAAGATGTTGCATGGAGATAACAGTTCCATTTATTTCAAAGACAATAGTTTATAAAAGGGTGCAATCGATGCTGGTGGTTGTAGTGGTGATTTTGCATTAATGTTTGAGTTCAGTAACTTTTCCACATCTGAAAAATGGAACATGTCATCGTCGTTTAGTCGTGCCCAACTCCTTGTGACCTGATGGACCAGAGCATGCCAGGCCCTCCTATCTTCCACTGCCTCCCGGAGTTGGGTCAAATTCATGTTGGTTGCTTCGATGACACTGTCCAACCATCTCATCCTCTGTCGTCCCCTTCTCCTCTTGCCATCACACTTTCCCAACATCAAGGTCGTTCTTTTCCAAGGAGTCTTTTCTTCTCATGAGATGGCCAAAGTACTGGAGCCTCAGCTTCAGGATCTGTCCTTCCAGTGAGCACCCAGGTTTGATTTCTTTTAGAATTGATAGGTTTGTTCTCCTTGCAGTCTGGTGACTCTTAAGAGCCTCTTCCAGCACCACAATACACAGGTATGAACAAATTACTGCTGCCTCCGTTTATCTCCCTTCCTGCTTTTCGACTTTGTTAGACAAGTTCTGGAAGTGTAGGAACCAAGTAATTTTTTTTGAAGGTTTATAGTTTGGGTGCATCATGTTTAGAAGGAGGCTTACCAAAATATCCTTCTTTTCACTGTATTTGTAGGAGGAGAGACCAGGAGTTTGAGGGCTTGCTGAATATAATCAGGGGCTGTATAGGACCTGTATATGATCTCTACCTCTGCTAAAGGAACTATTCTGTCCCACCCATTAGGCACCTTACAGCATCTTCTCTTCCATTATTTGGTGTTAAATATTCCAGCACTGCCACTAATCCTTAACTTACAATGCAATTCTATGCATATGTGCTTAGAAGCAAGTCAGGAGTTCAGTGAGAGTCATTCTTGGTAAAGGTGTATAGAATTGTAGCTTTTAATCCATGTTTCTGTATCTTTAATAAAATTCTCTTCCATCAGCCTTTGCTCCTGCAACCTATATCATAAAATTCCATTGTTCTGGTTCTTTTCACACCAGTAATACTGGTGCCCTAGATTCCTGATGTGGTTATCTGAGCAGAAATGCATTACTGCTTATTCAAGACTGTTGTTTATATCACCAAAAATGGCAGTGGTAGTTTGTGCTACATCACCATTGTAGCAATGCCAATGATATTTGTTGAAAGACACAAGGAAAATGCCAGGTAAATCATATGGTTGTATTTACTCCAAGGACTAGAGACAGTTTAATGATTCAACTGAAATTTGTTTTTTTTAAAATAGAGAATGAGCAGACTTGTTTTATTTTTATTTCTTTATACTGCATCTTTTTCCAAGCAAAGGGAGCCATGAATAGTCATCCATTCTGTAGCCTACAGTCAGTTCATTTGATCATAAGATAAAGCTATCCAGAAAAGCAGGTCAGATTTAAATACTGCAAACAAACAAACAAACAAACAAATAAATAGAATGCAACCAGCTAAAGGTAATGTCATTTGGATTAATAGTGGAAACGGTGTGAATAAAATATGACATTTCCAGACTGTACATGTGGGAGCAACCATAATTGCAAATGCAGTGAATTTTTTAAAATGATAATTTGCAGTCAATGGATATTAAAGCCTGTGAAAATTTGGAGTTGATAGTTGAGCTACAGAATAAGAGACATCAAAGAAATTACATAGTCCAAAGATAAAACAGCCTCTTCTGAATCACTTCCAAGAAATGCCTATCTAGCCTGCTAGAGCTTTTTTCTTTCCCCAAGGAAGGGTATCCAAAAAGCCTCCCTGATGGCTTGTTTTCTTGTCATTTTTTTCCTTTCAGTTGTTACTGATATCTACCTTTTTCTAAGCCCATGCTGCTTCTTGCAGCATGGTATTCATACTGGGATTCTGCAAATAAGACTGAACTGTGAGTTTCAATTTAACTCATTGTATTTCTGCATGCCGATTCACCCATCACACTGAATGAAATACTTGCCTTCATTTAAGATATATGCACTTGAAAACATGAAGTATCCACAGCAAAATAGGGACTTTGCACAGATTTGTATGGTATACACACATACACTTATTACAGAGCCAGGTTTACCTGTGGCTTCCAGTTGAGTATAATTTCTATGTGTACTCTGTGTATGGAGGGGAGGGTTGTTTCTTTCAGCAAATCCTCAGTGCTCTTACATAGCGTTTTCCTCCCATTTGTTATTCAGCCCTTTACTTGTTACTCCTTAAAGATGTGTCCATGGGGGGATCCTGCCTCTCACACAGATGCCAGGAAGAGATAAGGTGCAGTAAACAGACAATTCTAAGTATTATGTTAACACATTATTCCCTATTTCAATTTAGTGTGTTTACTTCCCCCTGGGTAAACCAAGAGAGAATTATAAGCCAGCAGGATGCAGTGCCTATGCTTAAAATACCAGAGATACCCCCTGTGGTTTGCTCTTGTCAGAATACTGAAGAGCTATAGAAGAGAACCAAGTATGCAAATAATCCTAGAGACCATCTCTTGCACTGCCAGAAAGAAAGCTGGAAACACCTGCATCTCTTTGCTTCTCTCAACAACAACATCACGGAGAGACTAAATGTATGCATGTTTACTCCTACTGAATCCGGTGGAACATAATTCCAAGTAAGTATATACAGGACTGTGGCCTGCAATTTTTTCTTCTCAAACACAAATAAAGACCTCCTGTTCAAAAGTTGTGATCCCTACTATGGCCACAATCATCACAATATCAATTGGATATCCACAATATCCAACTGGTGGTCTGAGAGGAGTTTTAAATGGATTGTTGTGCTCTCTTGTTTTCAATATGTTTTAATACTGATTTTATTTACCATTTTAATATAATATTTGTTTAATTTGTTTTTAATATATGTATACTTACTGTTTTTAGATTTTAAATGTTGTTTTTCAATTATGTAAGTCACCTTGGGGCCTTTTAGGAAGAAAGGAGGGATAAAAATATTTTAAATTAATAGTGTTCCAAAACATAATTATCTGCACTGTGAGTATATATTTTTAAAAGTACTTCCATCTGCTTGTTTTCTACCTATGGCCAGTCAATTTTAATTAACAACTTCAGGCTCTTATTTTCTGAGAGATAATATTTTTGCTCCTTCCAAATCCATTTTCTTCACATCATTCATGATTGAATGAATTTCAGCTATCAACTTTGACTTCCTTCTGAAGTAGTTTGGATTTTCTCATTTGGATGCTATTGCTACACCACAGTCCAAGCGAGACATATCCTTTCCACATTCATATCTTGGTTGCTGACATGAGTTTCTGTTTTCATTACCTGAAGAAGCAGCCAAAGCAATTGGAGAGATGTGTGGGGTTACATATATTCCGGACAATTGCCTATTCTTGTCCATAAAACCAAGCTGGCAGAGATGATCCCTGTCTGAATTAAGGCCTTATGGAAGTAGTGTGAGGTTACATCCACAGGAAAAGCTTAATTGCACCTACGTGGTTTGGAAAACTATTGATCACTTCGAATTTAAAATTCTTTGGCACAGTAATAAAATGTAGCTCATTCTGACTTTAGCAGTTCTTACATGGAGGGAATCGGGCAAAAATACGAAGAGCAGCATAGCAGCAGCTTCATTGCCCACAACCCACTGACTACTCCAGGGTGGACACATGGCTTTTCTAAACTTGATTGCCAAAACCCCATTCATTCACACCGCCATAAACATGCATGCTTCCCAGCACAATTACCAAGACCCCTTTCATGCGCACACGCACACATTCTCTACTCTAACACAGCCACAGATACAATAGGTTGAAAAGCAGTTCAATTTTTTAAAACTCTGATAGCATGTGGGAACCATGGGTGGGGACAGGATTGCAGTGTTGTAGAGGGGAAATCAGGCCCCTTCCATCCCAGCAGCAAACTTTGCAGAGCCCCCCCATGCTGTCATTAGGGTTGTTAACAGCTTAACAGCATTGCTGAGAAGTGGATCTTGCCTCCTTCAAAATAATGCACCCCCCATTGTCTCCCAGAGCAATAGTCCTTTCTAAAAATCTTTGTCAGCACAAAATGACTGGAAACAAGACTATACCTGCTTGGGGCAGGATCTGGAACAAGAACCTGGCAGGCTGGATGGAGGCACCTGTTAGCTGTTTGTCCATAGGTGGACAAGAACTTTCCTTTCCTTGATTTAAAAGTCACAGAAATATATGAGACTAGTATGGTATTATTAATATATCTGTGAAGATTCTCAGTCATCCAGGTGAGGTTAGCTGGACATTGAGTCATGACAACTGGACTTCTTTCTTCTTAGGTTGAAATGTTTCGCTACTCATCTAAGCAGCTTCTTCAGAGAGTTGATAGGAGACCCCTGATATATCCTCCACATTGGTTTCAGTTCCCTCTGGTCTGAATAGGCTCCCTAGATGGACAAAGGATGGGGGATGAGTGACAATCCTACTTCTGCAGCCCTCCTCCACCCATTGTCATGTGTTGTTAACAGTAATCAAGAGTGGTCTTTCTGGTGGGCGTGGTCCTGATCTTTCTGGGGAGGGATGAAAGGGCAGCATGATCAATAGGAGACAGATTGTATCTAAGGCCTCCACCCCTGTTGAGTGAGGGATTTTCTATATGCACATGTACGGCCTCCCTGACCCCCTCTCTCAAACCACCTATCTTCTCAATCCAATAATGGAACTAATAATGGTATTTTTAGTTCTTTACTTCTCACATGCTTTTGGCACGGCTGTTGCTAGGGCAGGACAACCAGGGCTGTGCCCCAGAGCACTGACCAGTAAATCTACAAGTGTGGGAAAATAAATGGCAACATTTTTGAGCCCTATTAACTTCTTAAAGTAACAAACTTTCTCTTTATGTTTGCTAGTTTAGTTTTATTTTTTTTTGGAAGGCAGGAGAGTATTGCATTCTCCTCCTTTTTGTTGGTTAGGTGTGTGTGGAAATTTACCGTCTTCTCAGGGTGGACTTGGTAGGAGACAGTGTTGCTTGTTCCAAGTGCCAGAACTGTCAGTGAAAACTTTGACCATGAAATCTTCATAGTGTGTCACCATATAAACCAATTAGTGTTACTACTGTAAGAAAGGGGAAGCAAGGGGGAAATCCTTGGATGGAGGGAGGGAGGGTCTCCTCCATTCTGCCACCCATGAGCTTTGTTTTTAATACATTCATACACATCATGATTATCTACATTTTATGTCCTTCCCCCACATCAGTTTCGGAAATTGTTTTTCTGTGACTGCCTGGGTATGACAACTACAGTACACAGAAAAATATGTATATATGGGTATGTATATATGCATTTTCATTTATTTATTTATTTATTTATGATGTTTTAACCTTCCAGTCTCCTTACAAAGGACCCAAGGTAACTTACAACAATTAAAAGACAATATTTAAGTTAGTAAGAATAAGTATACAATACTAAAAGTACTAATGAACACAATACCAAAAAAAAAAAAAAAAAAAAAAACCCTAAGCAACACCAAAACATATTCAATGCAATAAGGTACAACAATCATTTTTTTAAAAAAACCCTCTGGGCGGCCATTCACTCAGGGAAAGCATATTCTTATGGGATTTTCATATGAGAAAGGTCTTCACTGCTTGTGGAAGGACAGTAAAGATGGGGCCAGCCTAACCTCCTGTGGGAGGGAGTTCCAGAGTCAGGGAGCATTTTAGCCATTTCTAAACAAAACCAGGAAAACAGGAGAGATGAAATCCCTCCTCTTCATAACAGCCCCCCACCCCCACCGTCCAGCCCCCAGAACCAGTTCTGATGGGCTGGGAAACCCTCTGGACTGTTTTCAGTAGCCTGGAGGCCTGCAAGGGAAGGAGCATAGTTCCTTCCACTAGTGCAAGGTTGGATTTAGCCCATTATTTATTTTTAAGTTTGACATACCTTTTGTCTTTCCATTTTGAAAATGGAAAGTGTATACATGAATATTAGTTTTGTTTGTGACCTTGATCATGTGTCCCTTTTCTATTATTTTAAAGTATTTATAACATTAATAAGTTAGTATATTAGGTTTACAAATTCTGTCCCTAATGAAGATCAACCAAGCTAAAATGCACAGGACACTTAATTTACTAAAAAATAAATAAACTACAGAACCTATGGTCCTTGTGTTCTACAGTATATTTATCTGTGGACAGATCACCAAATTCTGTATGCCTATACAGCAGCCTGAACCTAGGGTTGTGGTAGATGAAAAATCCAGGGTTTAGAATGATATAAATCCATTAGTGCGTTATGGAATACAATGGAGGCAAAATATTTTCCTTGTCGATAAATAGGAAAAATGTCTATGATATTATGGTTTGCGTAACTTGTTTTGTTTCAGTTTGTATGTCACCACTTATTGACAAGTAATGGCAGAGACTGTAACTTATAAGTGTTTGACTAAACAAGCAATGCAGAACAAAAAGCTTTATTTGAACAATCTTTGTTCATACAGCATTGGAGGGTTATAAGATTCAAATAAATTGCACTGCCAGAGATGGCATTGAATACAGTCACAGATTAAGATGCAATAGACCGCTGAGCTCAGATCACCTGAGTGTAATATTAGATTATTTTAAATTTCATTGCAAAGCATTTCCCATTAGCTTTAATAAACCTGAATAAAATGGTATCACTGATATGATCACATGTACATCAATAGTGCTACAAGCTTTAATTAGTAGATATGTTGATTTTTGTATGTAGACTAATCAGCATAGAAGTAATATTTTCTAAATATATTGTTCTGATTGACAAATTTGAAGAAGTGTGGCACAGTTATCTTTATTCAGCAATTAATCCCCTTTGTGTTCAGTACAAACACGCATGCTTTGTAATATCTCACTGTAATATCTTACTTCATTTAATAATAGTTCTAACAATGAGTTTGAACGATGAAGGCACACATATCAAAGACAACAAGGAACAAACTATACTACCTGAATGGTTTCCCCCGCTTCCTTTGAATAACAGTGGGCATTTTTATAAGTAATGAAGATATTGAGCAGAGCAGACTGCATGCAGATTGTAGCCTCCGCGCTTAAAGTGTTTCAAATGCAAATGGGAACAGTTCTTAATTGATGGTAGGCAAGAGTTAAACAGGACCCCGTTTTGGAGATTGCTCATTCATGGGGTCTCCATAAGTCAAGAGTAACTTGACAAGAACAAAGGTAGCAAACTATTTTTCTGAATGATACATTGTAAAGAAAGAGCCCTTTGCTTCACCTTGTAGATGAATAATTAGGTTTGTGGAAAATAAATTTCCATATACCTGTACCTGAATATGGTTTTATCATCCTTTCATATACCCACAGAGTAACTGAGCATAGCTTTTCTCTACCTTTCAATGAATATTTCTGTGTTGTAAGTAGTTAAAAATCTATGTCGATGAAGGGGGAGTCCTTGGCTTAGTAGCGGAGCCTCTGTTCCACACTAAGAAACTCCAAGGTTAAGTATTCAGTACAACAGGAGGGAAAATCCATCTAGTAACAACAAGACCAAACTAAATGAACCAGTCCTCTTTCTTAGCAGATGGAATTCCATTGCATATTTCCTCCATCTTTAATGCCAGTGGCATAACCTTCAGCATCAAATTAGAATAACATTTACTATCACACACCAAATCACACAATGGTTGTGTGATAGGCAATGCCTATGCTGACTTCACCACCTGCTGTTGAAAACAATGCTACTAGTGTAGTATTACACTAGTGGGAGTAACCAATAGGATACAAATACAGGCAGCTTCCCATGTCTCTAAGCTCACTACTTACTACATAATTGTAGTTACTGCAGGCAAATCCAACCAGCATGGTACTGTGGAATATCTACCCCTGCTGGATCAGGGGAAAAGGTAGAATTTGGGCAAGATCTGGCCAGTTCAGAAAAGAAAGCAGGGGGCCATCTTCAACTGATATATCACTTACCATTGCTTCTTGCAGTGTTCTTCATCCCCATCAGATAATCCACCTTATTTATACACTTCCTCTCTTTGACATCTGCCTCTCTGCCTCCTTCTACCTCTCAGATCAGTTTCCCTCCTTCTCTGCCATTCAAAGGACCACCAATACTTCTTTCTGCTTTATAGATCTCTTGATTCTTGCTCTTTCTTGTGTGATGCACATCAGAATACAGTATCACCAAGAAGCCTTGTGATTCGGTTGTGCTAAGAATGAAAAGAGATTCAGGGAATTAAAAGATCCAAGGTGAAAGGCAAGAGTAGCAGCACTGAAACTGCTCCTTGCCCAAGAAAATCTCCTGACCCTTTAAGTACTGCATGAAATTCAACAGGGGGAAATAATCAGGAAAATTTACTTGTTGAATTCCTTCAAGATATGGGATAGTCCTTTTTATTTAAAAAAAGGGGGCATTGGATGTAGTTAGCAAAGATAAAGAGGAATTCCCACATGCACGCTAAGCAGAGTGCGCTTGCAAGGAACTCTTAATAACCACTCAGGCTAAAAACGACACAAAAGGATAGCTATAGATGGTTGTCTCAGGAGCTCTCAGAGAGAGACGCATTTTGAGGGACAGAGGCATCCATCCAGAGAGGTTTATTACAAGGAAGACCTAAGCGCAAAACCAGTTCTGAGGTAAGAGGGGTAGAAAAAGAAGAAGAAAAGAATGTGGCCGTGGCGTCAAGCGCTGCCCACTCGCTGCCCTAGGGATAAATCAGTTTAAAGGGTTCCTGATGAAAGCCTGGAGGGCTGAGAGCGAAAGTGAGGGGACTAGGCGGCAGAGTCCGACGCCGGGACCGGAATGTGAGGGAGTCGATGCTGGGGGAAGCGAGGGGAAAGAAAGGGGGCGGGACAAGGGCTCATTCCAGAGCAGGGCGAAGGAAAAGGTAGCGAGAGCAGGAGGAGAGAAACAGAAGCGCGCTGGCGTCGAAGGAGAAGGAAGGGTCGGGGCTTGGAAGGCAGGGGAGAGCGCGGGAAAGCCGGCGAGGGGGATAGGGGGTGAGGTGATAGAAAAAGCGCGGGGAGAAGTTGCAGCCTGCTCGGGGCGAAGCTCCGCGCAGAAAGAGTACTGAAAACCTGAGGGCCAGCCCTATTCGTCGGGCTCCCGGTTCCCACTCAGAGAGAGGAGGGGGCGCTTGGGCACCGCCCAGGACAGCAGCGGCGGTCGGATTTCAGTAACCCTACATCGCTCGAGGTTGAGTGCGGGCGCGGGAGCGAAGGCGGGAAAGCGCCGGGAGCCGACGTGTGAGGAAGCCACCGCCGCGCCATGCACTTCGGAGACGGCCGCGGTGGCTCCACCTGGGCAGCCGTCGCCGCCGCCGCCTCGCCCGCCTGGAACCGGACTCCGGAGCGGGTGGGAGAGGCGGCGGAGGCGGCGGCGGCGGCGGAGCGCGGGGTGAGCGCTCCGCCGCCGCCGTGGTCCGACGGCAAGGCCAACGGGAGCAGCAACCGCTACGGTCGGGACGAGGAGCTGGCCAAGCTGGAGGTGGCGGTGCTGGCCGTGACCTTGGCCTTGGCCGTGCTGGGCAACGCGCTGGTGCTGCTGGCGCTGCACCGCACCCCGCGCCAGAAGGCGTCCCGCATGCACCTCTTCATCCGGCACCTCAGCCTGGCCGACCTGGCGGTGGCTTTCTTCCAGGTGCTGCCGCAGCTGTGCTGGGAGGTGACGCACCGCTTCCACGGGCCCGACGGGCTTTGCCGCGTGGTGAAGCACCTGCAGGTCTTCGGCATGTTCGCCTCGGCGTACATGCTGGTGGTGATGACGGCCGACCGCTACATCGCCGTGTGCCACCCGCTCAAGACGCTGCAGCAGCCCACCAAGCGCTCGCGGGGCATGATCGCGGCCGCCTGGGCGCTCAGCTTCCTGCTCAGCACGCCGCAGTACTTCATCTTCTCGCTCAGCGAGGTGGAGAGCGGCTCCGAGGTCTACGACTGCTGGGCGCACTTCGTCGGGCCCTGGGGGGCCCGCGCCTACATCACCTGGATCACCGGCAGCATCTTCGTGGCGCCGGTGCTCATCCTGGCCACGTGCTACGGCTTCATCTGCTACCACATCTGGAGCAACGCCCGCGACAAGACGCGGCGGCAGAAGCGGGAGAGGGCTCCGCCGCCAGGGGGCGCCCTCCGCAAGGGGCTCCTGCTCACGCCCTGTGTCAGCAGCGTCAAGAACATCTCCCGCGCCAAAATCCGCACCGTCAAGATGACCTTTGTGATCGTCTCGGCTTACATCGTCTGCTGGGCACCTTTCTTCACCGTCCAAATGCGATCCGTCTGGGACGACCACGCTTCCTGGATCGGTAGGTACCCCCCGTTCTGCCCCTCTTCTCACACTGGCCCCCTAGGCTTGCTTCGCTGGTGTGAATTTGAAGTGGCTTCGATTTCCAAACGAAAATTACCTCTAACGTGGAACAAGGCGCTGCTCTTGTCCGCAGCAGCATGTGGATGGGGTAGGAGGTCAGGGGATGTCGCCATTTTTGTTGGTTCTCCAATATCCCAAGACTAAATCCATTTATTTTAGATTGCTTATGTGGAAGCAATGGTCGTCGTTGTCGTTTAGTCGTGTCCGACTCTTCGTGACCCCATGGACCAGAGCACGCCAGGCCCTCCTGTCTCCCACTGCCTCCCGGAGTTGTGTCAAATTCATGTTGGTTGCTTCGCAGACACTGTCCAGCCATCTCATCCTCGGTCGTCCCCTTCTCCTCTTGCCATCACACTTTCCCAACATCAGGGTCTTTTCCAGGGAGTCTTTTCTTCTCATTAGATGGCCAAAGTATTGGAGCCTCAGCTTCAGGATCTGTCCTTCCATTGAGCACTCTGGGTTGATTTCCTTCAGAATGGATAGGTTTGTTCTCTTTGCAGTCCAGGGGACTCTCAAGAGTCTCCTTCAGCACCACAATTCAAAAGCATCAATACTTTGATCGTCAGCCTTCTTTATGGTCCAGCTCTCACTTCCATACATTGCTACAGAAAAAAACCATAGCTTTGACTATACAGACCTTTGTCGGCAAGGTGATGTCTCTGCTTTTTAAGATGCTGTCTAGGTTTGTCATCACTTTCCACCCAAGAAGCAGGCGTCTTTTAATTTGATGGCTGCTGTCCCCATCTGCAGTGATCATGGTGCCCAAGAAAGTAAAATCTGTCATTGCCTCCATGGGATCAGTGGCCATGATCTTAGTTTTTTTGATGTTGAGCTTCAGACTGTTTTTTTTTTTGCACTCTCCTCTTTCACCCTCATTACAAGATTTTTAAAAATTCCTCCTCACTTTCTGCCATCAGAGTGGTATCGTCTGCATATCTGAGGTTATTGATATTTCTTCCGGCAATCTTAATTCCGGTTTGAGATTCACCCAGTCCAGCCTTTCGCATGATGTATTCTGCATATAAGTTAAATAAGCAGGGGGACAATATACAGCCTTGTCTTACTCCTTTCCCAATTTTGAACCAATCACTTGTTTCATATCCAGGTGTATCTGTTGCTTCCTGTCCCACATATAGATTTTTCAGGAGATAGAGAAGGTGGTCAGGCACTCCCATTTCTTTAAGGACTTACCATAGTTTGCTGTGGTCGACACAGTCAAAGGCTTTTGTGTAGTCAATGAAGCAGAAGTAGATGTTTTTCTGGAACTCTCTGGCTTTCTCCGTAATCCAGCGCATGTTAGCAATGTGGTCTCTTTTGTGCAGAAAACATAATCAATTTGATTTCGGTATTGCCCATCTGGTGATTTTCATGTGTAGAGTCGCGTCTTGTGTTGTTGGAAAAGAGTGTTTGTGATGACCAGCTTGTTCCCTTGACAAAACTATATTAGGCTTTGCCCTGCTTCATTTTGAACTCCCAGGCCAAACTTCCCTGTTGTTCCTTTTATCTCTTGACTCCCTACTTTAGCATTCCAGTCCCCTAAAATGAGAAGAACGTCTTTCTTTGGTGTCAGATCTAGAAAGTTTGGTAAATCTTCATAAAACTGTTCAATTTCAGTCTCCTCAGCAATGGTGGTTGGTGCATACACTTGGATTATTGTGATGTTGAAAGGTCTGCCTTGGATTTGTATTGATATCATTCTATCATTTTTGAGATTATATCCCATTACAGTTTTCCCACTCTTTTGTTGACTATGAGGGCTACTCCATTCCTTCTACGGGATTCTTGCCCACAATAGTAGATATGATCATCACCTGAGTTGAATTTGCCCATTCCTGTCCATTTTAGTTCACTGATGCCCAGGATGTCGATGTTTATTCTTGCCATCTCCTGTTTGACCACCTCCAGCTTCCCAAGGTTCATAGATCTTACATTCCAGGTTCCTATGCAGTATTTTTTTTTGCAGCATTGCACTTTCCTTTCACTTCCAGGCACGTCCACAGTTGAGCGTCCTTTCAACTTTGGCCCAACCACTTCATTAGCTCTGGAGCTACTTGTCCTTCGCTCTTCCTCAGTAGCATTTTGGACGCCTTTCGACCTGAGGGGCCCATCTTCCACCTTCATATCTTTTAGCCTTTTGTTTCTGATCATGGGGCGTTCTTGACAAAGATACTGGAGTGGCATTGCCATTTCCTACTCCAGGTGGATTGCGTTTAGTCGGAACTCTCCACTATGTCCTGTCCGTGTTGGGTGTCCCTGCACGGCATAGCCCATAGCTTCTCTGAGTTACTCAAGCCCCTTCGCCATGACAAGGCAGCAATCCATGAAGCAATGGTCAGTCCGCTCCTATATATATTTCGGGTGGGTGTGTTTACTCTCCAGTAAATATACAATTTATTATATGTTTCGTTACCCTCAGTCTTTGTACCTCAGATTTAAATAACAATCTAGAGATGTTAAGCTAAGACCTTCTGATCTCTGAATCGTCAGTTTGCTTCTAACCTCATTTGCTTTGAGCTGAAACTTGGGAGTATGAATTGCCAGCTCCTCCTATGTTAGTTTCATTGGGGTCACTTAGGAATAAATTTAGTTAGGTATCAAATAGTTCCAGCTGAGAGAAAATGGCTGGGGCTTTGATTCACCCTCACCATTTTGGGAAGACTTGCCTCTAACTTAGCTCATGGAATGCCTGGTCTCAAGAGCGATATGGCGTAGGTTAAGCAACCGCCCCGCACTGCATATGGCATTTAGTGTGAAATTGTTTTATTTTTGTTTTTAGATTTGATGATTACATGCTTGTAAATAGGCATTGTCTAATGTTATACAGTAGTCTGCTTTAGTTAGCTTACCCTGTAACAAAAAGTCTAAATTTTAACATGAGATACAAAAGAGTGTTATGTATGGCAGCTTTCAGTTATGTTTATATGTGTGTGGGTGTATGCATGTATGTACGTACATACGAACGCACCCACACACGCACACACACAGAGATCTAGTTGGCACACAGTTGTCCACTATAACCCTTGACTATTGACTATACAGTCAAGGGTTATAGTGGACAACTGTGTACCAACCAGATCTATGCATGATAAATCAAGTGCCATTTTTCCTTTCCATTGAAGATGCAACACACTGTCCTCATGGAATTATTGCCTACAAAAGTAAGCTCTTATTGAACTTGGATGATGATGATATTATCAATGATGTTGCAAAGATATCCTCTCTCCTGCAAGTTTTTTAGAACTTGACACTTCTGTCTGCTTCCAAGCACCAGCAAACCTGAGAAATAAGAAGTACAGTATATCATTACCATTATCAACAACAATGATCCCTACTTAATAGCAGCCTTCTTCATAGTTTTCTAGGTGTAGACTACTCTGAAGTGGTTTAGCATATCCTTCTTCTGGAACTGTGCAGCTTGCCCTAGAATATATAGTCTGGTTGGTTTTCCAGAGGAACAGTGGGGAATTGAACTCCAAATCTCTGGCTCTGCAGGCAGGTACCCAACTCACTGAGCTATTCTCTTTAAGGAAAACTATTTAGTTCTTTATTTTCTTTCTTTAAAAAAATTACACATAGAAATTAGTTATAGTTAATAAATGGTTAATAGCGCACAAGACTGCAGATCTTTACTAAACAGTGCTCTCTCCCCCTGTCTTTACAGAGTCAGAGGATGTTCTAATTACAGTCACTGCCCTTTTGGCCTGCTTAAATAGTTGCTGCAATCCATGGATCTACATGTTCTTTAGTGGGCACCTTCTTCAGGATTTCATACGGGGCTTCCTGTGCTGTAAAAAAATAAAGCAAAGGCTGAAAAAAGAAGATTCTGAGAGCATCAGCAGGAGACAGACTTCTTTCACAACTAACAGAAGTCCAACAAATAGCCTGGACACATGCAGAGAATCTCCAAATTCATCACAGTCTATTAAGTTCATACCCATTTCTTTATGAGCCTCTGATTTTTTAAAAACTGGTTAGTCTTTGAGTGCCAAGCAGCACTTTAGCACTTTAACTACAAGTGTTCATGGGGGTCAAATGAACTGACAAAAATAAAATAAAAGTTACTATTTTTATAAGTGTGATGGTTTCCTTCCAACTCTGCATTTATGTAAATGAAGGTTTTGAAGTAATTTCTCAAAAGTGTATATGGATGGGTATTCAACAAAATTGGGAGAAGATACTAATACATGTAAGGACAGTTTTAAATGTGCAGTCTGAGTATTAATAATGTATGAGTTGTAATATTTAATGCAGTTGCTGTTTTATCACAGTAAAAACATTTCTTCAGATTCTCACTTGGAATGCAGTCTTGTATATGATTTATAGCTGGATCTAATGGAAACCAGCTGGCTGGCATGGGTGTAACTAAATATATGACAGTCATTTTGTTTTGGTCCCTCAAAGTTACTGATACTTAGACAAACATAAGATGATCACAGCTATTCTTTATTTGAATCATTCCAAAAGCAATGAGACCTAAGTGAATTGGTCAGTCTAGAACTTCCTTGAGTAATACTATGTATATATACATTCCATCAAATAGATTAGGACTTATGGCGATCTTTCCTAGAGTTATGCAGCCTGCCCAAGTCCACACAAACTGGCTCTGCCCTTCCACAAGCTGAGGGTCCCTGTGGGGAAGCTGGCTCCTGACTCTTGGTATTCAAACCATTGAACTGCGGAGCCAGCAGTGCATAGCAAACTCTTAGCCAATGGAGGTTTATACATTCATTGAACTTCTAGAAGATACTTTCTGCTAATGTGGGAAATGGGAACCCAAGACTTATGTGTATGAGAAAGTATTGTGTGTATTGTGTTTATTGTCTACATTGCAACTTCTTATGCAAGCTGCCTGTAGACTGTTGTTGTTGTTGTTGCTTAGTCATTAAGCCGTGTCCGACTCTTCGTGACCACATGGGCCAGAGCACGCCAGGCCCTCCTTCCTTCCACTGCCTCCCAGAGTTTGGTCAAATGTAGACTGTGGTAGTCGGGCTAAATCTAGTTAGCCCTCAATACTCAGAGAAATCCCACTGAGCTTAATTTAACTTATTAGCAGCAACTTGAAGCTATTGATTTCAGTGGGTCTACTCTAAGTAGGACTAATTTTTTCATTAAGTCTACTGTCATGTGTTTGAGAAGGATTAAATCCTTGCTCATAATAGACTTTAGCCTCTGAGCTTTGATCACCACTTTAATTTTTCATTGGACAGACCATTTCTGCTCTTGAAGACAAAAGAATAGCAATAGTTTCTTCCTTTGGTCTAAGCTAGTGGTTCCCAACCTTGGATAACTGATGAATTCTTGGACTGCAATTCTCAGAAACCCCGGGCAGCACAGATGATGATGAAGGCTTCTTGGACCCAGATGTAAAATCCCCAGAAACCTTCACTACCAGATGTGCTGGCTGATGTATCTAGGAGTTGCAGTCCAAGAACACCTAGGTTACCCAAGGTGGGAAACACTGGTCTAAACAGAGTTGACAAAATGTTGTTTCAATGTTTCATGTGCTCGAGAGATGTGAACTTCCAGCCATATTTCGTGTTTGCTGTTGAAATCAGTGACGTGTCTGAAGGATTGAGAAGGACCTTAAAGTGGACATGTAGGTCTCTAAATTTTGACATATGGCAGCTGAGGCCTATGTGCCTGCCGCAACAATATATATGAAACTGACTTGGTCCTTCATGCTCCTCTGATAAATATTGTAATGGTAGACAATTCAGAGGGCTTGATGCAAGTCAGGAAGGTGTGGCCCAGCAACTGGATGCTAGTGCTGTCTAATCTCTTTCTAGATTAGTGCCATAGAGCCAACATTCCATTCAAAAGCAAGGGTGGGTGATACAAATCACAAGCATGAGTTAGCTTTTTGACCCTATGTGATTCTTCATCAGACTGGGCACCACACAACTGTGAGTGATGGAAAAGACACAATAAACATTCCAACATTTAAGACCCGCTGTGTATGCCAGACCTCTTTGATAAAAGTAAGGTTCAGTATGGGGGGTGGGGCAGCTGCAGAGTCAGATCAGAGATGTAGGTTTCAACTTTCACCTCCAGTGGTACAGATTAGAATCTCTCTCCCAGTTTTGTTAGACAAAAGATTGCCAGTCATTTAGCATTCTCCCACACATTGCCCTATAACGCAACACAAGGTGTTTTTTGGCTGGGAGTGGGAATTTCATTCAGTAATCGAAATGAAGGCTGCACAAGTTGAGTCAAGACTTGTAATTTAGAATAATGGGATGCAACAGAAAATAACCACAATTTACCATCATTTTCTAAGTATAAAGATTCTTAGCTTTATTTGTTGTTTGTCTGTCCTGATCATATCCTTGTGTGCCACATAACAGGAGAAAAGTAATATACAGTACTTTGCCTTTGCAGCATCATTACTTTGCTAAGTTATATTCAGTTTGTGGATAACAAAATAAACTCCATGCTTTTGTCTTTAGCGTCACCGCCTGTGTAATTATCTTACTGTGTATTTCCTTTCACATAAAGTTCTTATCTATAGTAGCACCATATGTTTTTCTTCCATGAACAACTTCTTGCCAGTTCCAAAACATAAAATCTCAGCAATGACTTTTTAACTTTTCAAAGTAAATCACATGGAAGAATTACAAATTTTTGCTCCATGACACGGTGTTGCCAGGCCAATTAAAGGAACAGAAATCCACCCCCCATCCCAATCCATATGAATAAGCACAATTAAAATGTAACTAGCATTATTAGGGTGGGACAATAGTAAAAGCTGCAGGCCAAGAAGATACTCTGGTCTCAGGATGTAAAAATTACAGTATGCACTTCATTCCAAATTAAAATCATGAAACATTTTGACTTAGCCTTTTCAGCCTTCTTCAAGGGCTATTTACATGAAATAAAGCAGAAAAAACTATATTAATCATTTAACTAAAATCAACTAGAAAAAGGGTTGGAGAAATTCAGACAGATGTGTATTGGCTCACAAGGCATGTTTTTTGCATTTGGCTTCAAAATATATAGCAATTCTTGTGCCAATCTGCTTCTTCATAATGTAGTACTAAATCATGAGAACTGGGTTTTGAAGAAATAAGTTTTAGTTTATTTTCAAAATGCCTCTGTAATCACTTAAAGGAAAAAGAGACTGAAAAGCGTAAAAGTAAGCTTAAGAATTTGTTTTGTTTTGAACTTGACATGCTCATCACCAATAACAACAGTAAAAATGTGCTGTCCAGTTTCTAGGTATAAAGTATTTGGAAGTGATTTACCACTACCTCCTACTGGCAGTGCTTTTAGACTGTACATCTTGCCTATGGCCATACAGGTGACAGGGCACATAACCCCGTCATGTAATCTGAACAATTCTTCTCAAAATGTCCCTTAAAATGCTGATTAGAAGTAATGTTTAAAAGTAACTAGGTATTAATTGTTACATGTAAGTAAATTGGGTGCTAATAATTGCACCTACAATGGAAATTTATAATTGTTCACATTAATCATTACTGAAAAGATAACTAGTTACTTGTAACTGTAAATATTTGTGTCTAAGCTCTAGTTATTAAGGTGAAAGATTCCACAATTAGGTATAATGTGCTGATAGAGAAGAACAGAGAAGGGGCGTGATCTGTTTTAGTTCTTGAAAAAGTTAGCCTTTTAACTAGAGCACTTAGAAACATGTCAGCCAGTATACCCAGTAACTTTTCCAAGTTCTGCTTTGTTTATAAGCTTCCTGGAAGCATCTGCTTGGCCTTGTTACCAAACAAGATGAATCTTTAGTCTGACCACAAATGGTCCTTCCTACTTTGAATTAAAAGTTGATGAGTCTCCTGTAATAAAAAAAAAATTGTCCTCATATAAATATTATAGATCTGCATTGAAACAACAGCCCTTGGTTTAGTTAACAGAGCAGTTGGTTTTATTTGGTATTTCAAAAGCATTGCTAGATGTTTGTGCATCCTCTTATCTAACAGCTGAAATTGAGCAGCTATGCTGGCTGGATATCTGTTATGAAAAAAAAAGGGCTACATGAAATTATAAAGTATGGGCAATGAATGTATTAACTTGGGAATATGTGTATGTGCTGTGAAGACCAAATGGAGGAAATCAAAGTTTGCCTAAAACATACAGCGTTGGGACATATCAATGACATCATGGGAGGAGAGTAGAAAATACAGTGCTGGTTGCCCCCACCAAACTGTCTCTCAGATCAAACAGCCTGGATAGCCTTGGTGGCAAACCCCCTGGGTTAAAGGTGCTGTCGCTAAATGCCAGTTCAGCGAAAGGTAAGACAACTAACATTCAAGACTTGTTCCTGGATTAACATGCTAACCTCGCTTGAATTACGGAGACCTGGTTAGATGAAGCTGGAGGAGTTCATCTTTCTTAGCTTTGCCCACCTGGGTTTTCTGTAAAGCAGCAGGCCAGACCTCGGGGTTGAGGAAGTGGAGTTATTCTAGCATATTGCAATGTTGTGTCCCCCTCACCAAGGGCCCTCTCCCACAGACTGCTGAGTCTGAGTGCATGTACCTGAGAATGGGAGCCCAGCACAAAATAGGGATTCTGTTGGTATACCAGCCAGACATTCTCTCTGCCTGAGCTGGTCTCAAATGCAGTGTTGCAGTTTACTTGGCTTGTTCTGCTGGGGGACTTCAACATCCATGGGGACACCAGTTCATCAGGAGTGGCTCAGGACTTTATGTCTACCATGGGGCTGTCCCAAAGTGTGCCACTCACATTGCACACACACACACACACACACACACACACAAATATATACATATACATATATACATATTAAACATATACATACACATGTATTTCAGATCTCTCTCTCTCTCTCTCTCTCTCTCTCTCTCACACACACACACACACACACACACACACACACACACACACACACACATGTAGGCATCACCTCTCCATACAGCTGAAGCCATACAATGGCTTAACAAGTTGTATGTATTAATATAAACAATAATTTCAAAGCAATCTAATTAAACAAAAGCCCTAGATTCCAGGTTCTTTAATTCTATGTGCTTTTTGTGGTAGCCTCTTGTTTGTGTATCTCAGGGTTCAAAAACCCCAAGTAGAACTGTGTAACATTTCTACAAAACCCCAATCCTTAAAGGTCATTGGTTCAGCTGGTCCACCAAATCCACATTTCCTTCTAAAATTCTCTCTCCCTGCCCCCATAATTCTGTGCCAAAGTCTACTGATTTGTACAGAGGGAAGAGAAGTGGAAAAGGAGGAAGCAGACAGGCAGAGATTATCTCAGAGCTCTGTTCCAGAAACATTTCTCTTCCTTTTTACATAACCGTAAACACCAACTTCCTTGAGAGAAGGATTCCTGGGGTGGATCTGCATCATACAGTTACTGTATATCAATTTAGTATCTCCTTAATGGCAATGGTTTAACCTAAATAATACTGGCATTTATAGCTTGATGACATCCTTAGAATTTTCTGCTGTAGTTCAGAGAATCACACTAGCCAGTTGTGTACAATGTGGTTCTTTCAGAGCAGCATATTATGTACACATATCATCAAAGCAGACCGCCGAAGAATTGATGCCTTTGAATTGTGGTGCTGGAGGAGACTCTTGAGAATCCCCTGGACTGCAAGGAGAACAAACCTATCAATTCTAAAGGAAATCAACCCCGAGTGCTCACTGGAAGGACAGATCTTGAAGTTGAGGCTCCAGTACTTTGGCCATCTAATGAGAAGAAAAGACTCCCTGGAAAAGACCCTGATGTTGGGAAAGTGTGATGGCAAGAGGAGAAGGGGACGACCGAGGATGAGATGGCTGGACAGTGTCTGCGAAGCAACCAACATGAATTTGACACAACTCCGGGAGGCAGTAGAAGATAGGAGGGCCTGGCGTGCTCTGGTCCATGGGGTCACGAAGAGTCGGACACGACTAAACGACTAAACGAAACGACGATCATCTACACAAAGAAAAAAGAAGATCTAGCTTTAGTTCAGCATTTTCTTGAACAGACGTCTTCCAGCTAATCTGTCACAGTGCTGGTGAAACTTGAAACATGAAAACCTCATTGTCTCCTCATTCCCTCAGAGAATCAAAGGCTTGGATGCCTGGAGGAGGACTAATATTGTCCCTGTCTTCAAAAAGGGCAAAAGGAAGAGAGGTGGGAACCACAGGCCAGTCACCCTGACATCAATTCTGTAGAAATTCTGGAGCAGATTATAAAGTCACTCTACAAGCACCTTGAAAACAATGCAGTAATAACCAAAGCAAATATGAATTTTTCAAGAACAAATCATGCCAGACTAATCTTATATCATTTTTAAATTAGGTGACCTTCTTGGTAGATGACGGGAATGCTGTAGACATAATATAGCAACTTTAGCAAAGCTTTTGACAAAGTGCCACATTATTAGCAGGCTAACTTCGTGTTGTCTGGATAGAACAACTAGCAGGACAATACATAGTTGGTTACACACTTATATTTGGAGAATGCTTATCAATGGTTCCTTCTCCAACTGGGAGATAACAAGTGGGATACCATAAGGCTCAGTCCTGGGCCCAATGCTCTTCAATATATTTGTGAATGACTTGGATGAGGGAGTGCAGGGAATACTTATCAAATTTGCAGATGACCTAAAATTGGATGGAATAGTTACTACCCTGGAAACGAAATTCAAGAAGATCTTGATAGGTTTGAGCACTGGGCTGAAAACAACATACTGTAATGAAATTTAACAGGGATAAGTACAAAGACTAAACTCCAATTATCTTTAATGGGCAGAATAGCCGCAATAAAAATGAATATACTACCAAAACTAGTTTTCCTCTTTCAAACAATCCCAATAGTATTTTAAAAAGACTTTTTAAAAGAACTGAATAAGATAATGACCAAGTTTGTTTGGGATGGGAAAAAACCAAGAATAAAACTTAAGGCTCTTCAGGACAATAAACAAAGAGGAGGGTTTGGTCTACCAGATTGGATGAATTATTACAGAGCAGCAGCTTTGTCCTGGGTGAGAGAATGGGTTACTCTACAAAATCGGAGACTCTTAAAAATTGAGGGGCATGATTTAAGACTGGGCTGGCATGGTACCAAGATGATAGGCAATGCAAAACATTTAATTTACATCTGATCAGGAGAGGCTTATTATGGGTCTGGAAGACAGTTAAGGTACAACATTACAGAAAGATACCATTATGGGTAGCTCCATCAGAAGCGTTCTCTCAAGGGATAAATGGGAGATATGGCGAGATAATAGAGATTTTAATCTAAAAAACAAAGATGAACTGGCAGAACAAGGTATTAGACTGGTGGTCGATAAATTTGTTGAAATCAAGATATGTAAAAGATAAAGCTATAGGGTTTCAGAAAGACAAAATACCTTTGCATAAGGGGTTGCTGGATTCAGAGGAAAAATTAATTAAAGGTTTTATAATACTTTAATGGAGCAAAAAATGGAAAATGAAATTGTGAAGGATTGCATGGTAAAGTGGGCTCAAAATATAGGACATAATATAGAATTAAGTGTCTGGTCACAAATTTGGGAACGAAATATTAAAATGACTAAATCTATAAATCTCAACGAAAATATATACAAAATGTTTTATAGATGGTATGTAACACCAGAGAAATTAACAAAAAATGTATAAAAATGTTTCTAACAAGTGCTGGAAATGTGAAAAGAATGTAGGGAGCTTCTATCACATGTGGTGGACGTGCAATAAGGCCAAGGAATTTTGGAAAATGATTAATGAAATGATAGAGAAAATTTTAGGGGTTAAAATTGCTTTGACACCAGAAAACTTCTTACTGAATATATTACCACCTATACTCAATTTTTTTTAAAAAAAATAATAATAAAAAGACCTACTTGACCTTACACCTGATACCGGCAGTTAGAATTGTATATGCCAGTAAGTGGATGATGACAGAGATCCTGACAAAGAAGGAATTTATTGAGAAGATATTCGAACTAGCAGAAATTGATATTTTGACATACATTAAATGGCAGGCTGGATAATAATAAATGGGAACCTCTTTATATCTGGATGAAATATACATCAACTTAAATAGAATAGATTAGATCAATACTATGTTAGAGAGGATAAGATAAGATTAAATGAATGGAATATATTGTAATAAATCACTCTGGTTGCAACGGATCAAAAAGTAGAAAAAATACAATAAAATATTTTTTTAAAAAACCTGACTAATCATGAACCCTTTCGGGATTGTGAGATATCGTCACTATGCCAGGGTTAGGGGGGAAATGCAACAGAAACCACATCTAGTTCAAATCTTCCAGAAAGGAAGAGTGATGGGTGAGAGTTTTCAGTGTGCATGGAGTTGGGGAGGGGAAAAGAGGGTTTAATTAGCAAGTTGACTTCTGCTCATGCATTCATTGGATATAAATTAGAATATGTGTTATAATATTGGATCTGTGCTCGGCTTGACCAGAGAAGACGCTCAGCATTCCATGCTTTGCATGTGAGACAATAATGTGGTGGTAAAACATTAAGTGCAGGAGTACATCATGAAGTGCAACATGAAGTGCAGGAGTGATTCCCATCTAGCCATGTTTCCCAAGGAGAACACATAGATATAACCATTGGTTATATATTGAAATACTGTAGAAAATTTCACAATGAAACCAGATATTTTGGACAAACTACAAATAAATTACGACAAATATGTTTAGAGCAGTGGTTCTTAACCTTTGTTACTCAGATGCTTTTGAACTGCAACTCCCAGAAACCCTAGTCAGCACAGCTGGTGGTGAAGGCTTCTGGGAGTTGCAGTCCAAAAACACCTGAGTAACCCAAGGTTAAGAACCAGTGGTTTAGAGCAGTGGTTCCCAACCTTGGATAGCCTAGGTGGTCTTGGACTGCAACTCCCAGAAGCCTTCAACACCAGCTGTGCTGGCCAGGGTTTCTGGGATTTGCAGTCCAAGAACACCTGGTTACCCAAGGTTGGGAACCACTGGTTTAGAGGATAGGGCTGCAGGCCTACGGATCATTACCTGAGAGTAAAGCTCCACTGAGCTGAGTTATACTTCTTACTATATTGGTTGAACTTGCAACTCTAATGCACAATGAGGTTCAACCAGCTAAACAGCAACCTTCAGCTTTGTAATCAAAATGCAAAGATGTGAGACAATTTAAACCACTAAACTGAAGTAAGATCCAAAGGAAAAACAAATGAAGACTCAGCTTCTGTTGAGTATTTTTTTTCATTCTCAGGACAGACTTCCTACGACTAGTCTGTCAAATCATCGATAAAACTTGAAAACTTCATTATCTTCTCATTCTCTTGATAGATCAAAGGCGGAGTTGTCCTTGCACAATGCCCCAGTCCAACGAATGATAGCACAGTGTCTCCTCTGAAAAAAAAAGGCTCTAAATCACTGTAAATGGAACTGCAGTGAAAGTACATCCAAAAGATAGGAACATCTGTAGCTTCTTACCGCTTAACAAAATCTTCCTTCTTTGTGTAATGTACTGTAGTTGCTTAAAGTAGGCATTACAGCAGAACTTCAGTCTCTTTGTCAGGATGCAATAGGAGAGATGTCTAATGCCTCACATACTCATCCCACATCAAGGAATCAATTACATAAGATGTTGATGTATTACATTTAATTAACCTTTGACAGTTTAACATTAATAAGAACAAATGTAGCTAGGGATGACTACCTACAAATGTGAGAATGATGCCTCATATCATCAGATGCCTAATCGTCCAGAGGTATAATCTGCATGAAGAGACTAATAATTATCGTGCCTGCCTATTAATTACTCTGAAGAGACACATACTTTGCATGGTAAATACAGATGAGTTAAATTGGCAATGGGATTGTATTATCGATTAAGCAATCCTAAAGGACAGATAAAGCTGGAAATGCATGAGTTCTTTTATGATTATACTTGTACTTTTTGATGTTACAATTGGTTGAATGACTGAGTAAATGTATTTTTGTCCTCCTTTATTCTGATTGCTTTACTTAAAAGATTTCATCACAGACTCAAGAACACCATCTTAAGAAGGAGAGAAACTTTCTCTGTAAGTATTGCATACTTATCAGTCTATTTGTTTAGTAATAGAATTGGTACACGAGGTGTCTCATATTCTCTTTTTACAAAAGGTGTATCAATTCCTGTATTTTTTCACAACAGATTATCAGTTACAATAGCTACTAAGCTGCTATAAAGTGGCAGTGACACTAAAGCAATTGCGTATCTCCATCACATCTTCAGTCAGACTTTTAAAGTAAAAACTGTTGTATGGTACAAGAAAATAGTTAAAGATTTTGTAAGCTTTGGGTCTCGTGCGATGTTTATACAACTATAGAATGGCCGTATACTTAAGTGCTTAATAAAAAGTCAGGAGTGTCTGTTATTGAAAAAGGGAAACACAATGGATTGTATTTCTCATGGACACCATTATATTTATTTATTAATGCTAAACTAACAATTATGTGCTGTCAAGTTGATTCCAAATTATGACACTTTCTCCCTGTTTTCTAAATATAAAGTACTTAGAAGAGGTTTATTGGTCTCTCCTTGTTACACTTTGGGGCCATGAAGCTCTGGGCTACATGGTTGATGAAGTACAGACGTCCCAGGACAACCTTAAAGTTCTCTTATCCTACAAACACCATATTAAGTAGCTGGAGAAAGAAAGGTTTCTAAAAACCGAAGACACAGATCATAAACAAATCTGCCCATAATGGAAGTGTATATGGATGTTAAGCCAGTCCGAAATCATTTCCTATAAAAAGAAAGGAACATAATGTTCATTTCCAAAATACTGGCAAAGAAGAAAAAGGGAGATCTAGCTAACAATACTCATGGGAAATTTCTTAGCGTGGAAAGTTTTGTCCCATGTGAACACAGGAATAGAGCTGGAACAATATTTTCAAGACTTTTTAAAAAATGGCCAACATCTCATTACTACTCCTAACTAGAGAGTAGACCCACTGAATTAATTAATGACATTTATGTAAATGCCAACTAAGTTAATGAGTTTGCTCCAGCTGGGACTAGCAAGAGGGCATTGGCCAATAATAATTAGCCATATCCAGGAAACACCATAAAATTATGTCCTGGCAAAACTAGAGATCCTGGCCTTCAATGATCATTTTAAGGAAAGCATCTGTAGTTTTCAGTGCAGCAAATAAAGGAATACAATCCTCAAATATGTCTTCAGGGTTGCAATCATTTCAGTTGGCTTGCTCTAAGTAGGCCTAACAGGGGTAGATAAAGTACAGTCTTCCACATGTTGAACTGCAAATCTCAGCTCTAGGATTGGTGAGAGTCTCAATCCGGGAGCATCTGAAGGGTTGTACATTGGCCGTATCTGCTCAAAAGCAATAAAATAGGAACCAATTCACACCTGAAAAGGTCAAAGAATGAGGATCAGAAGATCCTTATCTTCTTTCTCCTCTTCTATTATTATTAATTTGATTTATATACCACCCATCTGGCAGCCAGGGCCACTCTGGGTGGTTCACAACAGGTAAACAAACAACAGAATAACAAATAATACAACTGGGGCATAAATCAAATATCATAAAGTGCAGTAAAAAGAAATACAATACAATAAATTACAATTAAACGCATAAAATATAAAAGGCAAGAAGCATGGCAGTGTGATGGGTGATATTTTAGCAAACACTGTTGTATCATACAGTTGTTTGTTCAGGGAAGTCCTGCTTGAATAGCCAGGTTTTTAGCAGCTTCCAAAATGGGCCCAGTGAAGGGGCCAGGCGGACTTCAGGCGGAAGAGAGTTCCATAGTTGTGGAGCTACTGCCAAGAAGGCCCAATTTCTAGTAGTTGTTTTCCGGGCCTCTCTCGGGGTCAGGACTCTCAACCGCCCTGCCTGGGATGATCCAACAGGGCGGGCAGATCTAACTGGAAGGAGGCAGCCAGATATCGAGGTCCCAAACTGTTTAGGTTAGTACCATTACCTTGAAACTGGTACAGAAGCGAACAGGAAGCCAGTGTAAGGCTGCCACGTAGAGGGAATTGAAGTAGTCTAATCTCAAGACTGCCAGCGCATAAACCAGTGTGGTGAGGGACCTGGTATCAAGGTACGGGCGCAGCTGGGCAACCCGCTTTAGGTGGAAATAAGTGGAATGGACCACAGATGCTACCTGTGATGCCACTGATAGCGCTGGGTCCAAAAGTACACCCAAGCTATGCACCTCATCCTTTGTGGAAAGAGTGACCCCTTTGAAAGGCAGAGAGGCACCCAGACCACAGACACCAGGGGCCCCCACCCTCAGGATTTCTCTCTTGTCCAGACATTTAGCCCCCGTCAGCTTCCCTCAGGAGGTCATCTTGCAGGATGACCAATCCTCTCTCCATGCCATGAGACAGCCTAAACCTGAACTGGAATGGATCAAGGGCATCGGTCTCCTCCAGGAGAGCCTGAAGCTGGTCGGCCACCACTCTCTCCACCAGTTTGCCAATAAAGGGAATGTTGGCAACTGGATGGTAGTTGTTAACATCATCAGCCGCCAAGTTGTTTTTTTCCCAGATCGATTTAATGAGTGTTTCCTTGAGGGCGAGGAGAACCGTCAAGGAAAGACCCATTAATAATAGCCTCCACCCATTCAGTTGTTAATGGCCCGGCTGCTTTCAAGAGCCAGGCTGGGCAAAGATCTAGTGAGGAGATGGTGGCCCTGCAGCGATCAAGAACCCTGTCAACCTCAGCTGATGTCACAGGCTGAAATTGTGTTCAAATTTCTGGGCATGACGATGCGCTTGGACATCTTGGCTCGATTCACTGATAAAGAGGAGATATCTAGGTCCCAGCAGATGGCCTCCACTTTTTGTTTTCAAAAGCAAATTGGTTACAGGGGATGCTACTGGGAGGCCTGTCACTGTGACCAATTCCAGATAAATTGTGTACAATGCAGAACAGTTCCGCTTGGGATCCTGAGCTTTACTTATCCAGCGAGGGAAGCAGGATTCCCTTACAGCCTTCACCTTGGCTAAGTAGATATTTGATGTGATTTCAGCAGTATTTAGGTTATTCACTGTTGGGGTCCATCTCCAAATGCCCTCTAGCCTCCTCCTATTACATTTCAACCCTCACAGCTATTGGTTAGACCAGGCATCTGGCTGAGGTAGAGAATGGTGGGGGTATTTAGGAGCAAACATGTCAGCTACCCTGGAGGCTGCCACATATCATTCATCCACCAGTGCATTGACAGAAGTGCCAACAAGATCAGCTGGTCCACCCCCCGCATTGCATCTTGGAAACCAGCAGGATTCAATAGCCTGCAGGGACAGACCATCTTAATGGGTGTCTGCTCCCCATGGGGGGGGGAATGCCACTGACAAGTTACATTTTATTAGGTGGTAGTCTGACCATGACAAGGGGACTGATATCAGATCAGTCATCATCGGTCCACTCTCTCCCTGGCATATTGAGAATACCAGATCTAATGTGTGACCCGCCACATGGGTGGGACCGTTGACAAATTGGGACATGTCCAAGGAAGCCATGGTTTCCAAGAACTCAAGAGCTGGACCTGTGGCTCCAACCTCAGCATACACATTGAAGTTATCCAGGACAATTAGTCTGGAGGACTTCAGTTCTGCTGTTGAGATGAAGTCCACCAGCTCCGGAAAGGAAAGTGCTGGGTCATTATCTCATTAGCAGAGCCTAATTTACATGAGTCTATGCCTCCCTCTCCCCTTCACGGATTGCTGCCTTGTTGTGGCAAAGGGGCTTGAGTAATTCAGAGAAGCTATGGGCTATGCTGTGCAGGGCCACCCAACACGGACAGGACATAGTGGAGAGTTCCAACAAAACGCAATCCACCTGGAGTAGGAAATGGCAATGCCACTCCAGTATCTTTGCCAAGAACGCCCCATGATCAGAAACAAAAGGCTAAAAGATATGAAGGTGGAAGATGGGCCCCTCAGGTCGAAAGGTGTCCAACATGCTACTGAGGAAGAGCGGAGGACAAGTAGCTGCAAAGAAAAATACTGCATAGGAACCTGGAATGTAAGATCTATGAACCTTGGGAAGTTGGATGTGGTCAAACAGGAGATGGCAAGAATAAACATTGACATCCTGGGCGTCAGTGAACTAAAATGGACGGGAATGGACGAATTCAATTCAGACGATTATCATATCTACTATTGTGGGCAAGAATCATGTAGAAGAAATGGAGTAGCCCTCATAGTCAACAAAAGAGTGGAAAAAGCTGTAATGGGATATAATCTCAAAAATGATAGAATGATTTCAATACGGATCCAAGGCAGACCTTTCAATATCACAGTAATACATATTTATGTACCAACCACCAATGCTGAGGAAACTGAAACTGACCAATTTTATGAAGCTTTACAACACCTTCTAGAACTGACACCAAAGAAAGATGTTCGTCTCATTCTAGGGGATTGGAATGCTAAAGTAGGGAGTCAAGAGATAAAAGGAACCACAGGGAAGTTTGGCCTTGGAGTTCAAAACAAAGCAGGGCAAGGGCTAATAGAGTTTTGTCAAGAGAACAAGCTGGACATCACAAACACTCTTTTCCAACAACACAAGAGGCGACTCTACACATGGACATTACCAGATGGGCAATACTGAAATCAAATTGATTATGTTTTCTGCAGCAAAAGAGACCACATTGCTAACATGCGCTGGATTATGGAGAAAGCCAGAGAGTTCCAGAAAAACATCTACTTCTGCTTCATTGACTACGCAAAAGCCTTTGACTGTGTCGACCACAGCAAACTATGGTAAGTCCTTAAAGAAATGGGAGTGCCTGACCACCTTCTCTATCTCCTGAGAAATCTATATGTGGTACAGGAAGCAACAGTTACAACTGGATAATAAACAAGTGATTGGTTCAAAACTGGGAAAGGAGTAAGACAAGGCTGTATATTGTCCCCCTGCTTATTTAACTTATATGCAGAATACATCATGCGAAAGGCTGGACTGGGTGAATCTCAAGCCGGAATTAAGATTGCCGGAAGAAATATCAATAACCTCCGATATGCAGACGATACCACTCTGATGGCAGAAAGTGAGGAGGAATTTAAAAAAATCTCGTAATGAGGGTGAAAGAGGAGAGTGTAAAAAACGGTCTGAAGCTCAACATCAAAAAAACTAAGATCATGGCCACTGATCCCATCACCTCCTGGCAAATAGAAGGGGAAGATATGGAGGAAATGACAGATTATAGTTTCTTGGGCACCATGATCACTGCAGATGGGGACAGCAGCCATGAAATTAAAAGACGCCTGCTTCTTGGATGGAAAGCGATGACAAACCTTGACAGTATCTTAAAAAAACAGAGACATCACCTTGCCAACAAAAGTCCAAATAGTCAAAGCTATGGTTTTTCCTGTAGCGATGTATAGAAGTGAGAGCTGGACCATAAAGAAGGCTGACGATCAAAGTATTGATGCTTTGAATTGTGGTGCTGAAGGAGATTCTTGAGAGTCCCCTGGACTGCAAAGAGAACAAACCTATCCATTCTGAAGGAAATCAACCCTGAGTGCTCACTGAGAGGGCAGATCCTGAAGCTGAGGCTCCAATACTTTGGCCATCTCATGAGAAGAGAAGACTCCCTGGAAAAGCCCCTGATGTTGGGAAAGTGTGAACGCAAGAGGAGAAGGGGAAGACAGAGGACGAGATGGTTGGACAGTGTCATCGAAGCTACCAACATGAATTTGACCAAACTCCGGGAGAGAGTGGAAGATAGGAGGGCCTGTCTTGCTCTGGTCCATAGGGTCATGAAGAGTCAGACACAACTTAACGACTAAATAACAACATGCCTCCTTCTGCATTCCATCTAAAGATTCCATCTGTGACTCAACCTCATCTCTATTCATGACTTAACCATTAAGTAACTTCCTCCTTCAAACATACAGTTTTTGCAACATCTTTGTAACAGGACTATATGCATTCATGGATTCATTTTGTGTAGCAGTTCTCATAAATCTAGTAATATAATGAATATGATAAAAAATTTAATTGGGGGCATATCAGTTTAAATGCAGACATTTCAAAGTCCAGCTAGTAAAAGAATTAGTGTCTTGTAGGATGAAGAAATGGCCTCTTGAAGAGAAAAAAGCAGTATCTTTGGCTGAATACATGCTTTTGGTGCAAGAGGCCCAAAGTTAGATCACTACAGGTGCATCTACAGGTGCATCGGGGAAGATCCTTTGTCTGAAATCTAGCAAAGCCATGGCCAATCACTGCAAACAAGAAGCTACCAATGAGAAGTGCATGGACTAGCTTGGAGAATTTTGGTTATTCCTTAGCAGAGAATGAGGATAAATTATAATAGAAATAGAGAACTGTGGAGATATCAGCCCAGTCTTATGAAACACAAACCCAGTTCCTTTTCTGCATAAACTAGCACAGTGTATGATAAAATCACTCTAGAAACATTTAAGGTGGAAAAAAGATGTCTTTAATTGTAGTTCCCATGTATAATCACAGTCAGAAGTATAACAAGGGAAAAATGGAACTCCAGCACATAGAGAAACCTCCATGCTTTTTGCTTTGTCGGATGTCAGAGAAAGAAGGCTGTCAACAACAAAGATAACGGAAGCAAGCAAACAAACTGGAAAATGGAGTGGGGGCTTGCCTCAAATGCCAGGGGCAGCAGAAAAACCTTACCAATCAAGTTAGAGCCAAAGGACCATCACATTAGGTTGTAAAGCCCCATCCCACTGATACCCAGTATTAATGCATGCAAGGTTGCAACTTTTTTTCAACAGGCTAGTTCTGCCTAGATTGAAATTACCAACTCACAAACTGATAAGGTTTTCTGATACACTATCACGTGAGTTTTTGTATTACCATAATGATTTCTGCCATGTATTGTACTGTGTTATAAAGTTACAATATGATGACATGCTGAAGTCATCCGTTGACTGAGGGGGGAGTAGCATGATAACCTGAAACCCCAAAGCATAATCATTCTCTTACGTACTTAGTTAAGGTTGGCGCCATCCTGTCACTATATAATCATTGCTTATAAAAATAACTTAAAAGTTCTGAAAAATATGTCTAGATAATTTGAAATAGCACACAATAAATGGTTTTATAGACTTGAAGGAAATGCAAGGGCTGTTGTTGTTTTAAATTAGATTTTTCTCTAAGAGAATGGTCCCAAGGGTGGGAAAATGTATTATTAAGTTCCTTGAAACAGCACCCTTATCAGTAAGGATAAACTTTCAAAACTGTGATAATACTGTACATTAACTATCTACATTCCTAAACAAGAGATCAGGAAGTAGAGATACAGCATTGTAGAAACATGCAGGAGGACAAGTCTTTGCCCCATAGCAACAAAATAAGGCCGTAGCTGAGCTTGACAAACCACAGCAACCACATAAAGTTCTAGTTTAGCCACAAATTATGCCTTTTGCTACTTTTTAGTACACATTTATGAAGTAGATGAACTTCCCCACACTTCCTATGTGGTTATTGATTTCCATCCATGGATATGAAAGATCCAAATAGTACTTCGACAGAGTATTCGTTTAGATGGCCTGCTGAAGACTAGACTTTACAGTACAGATACATTGTCGTTAAATCAGACAGCACCTTAGTGTTTGAACAATGCACTTCAGCCAGCCCATGCTGTCTGAGAAATCAGACTAGCAAACTAAGCCATGCTTGGTTCCTGAAAACCAGTCACAAGCAAGCAGGCAAGCAAACAAGCAAGCAAGTAAGAAATTTGCAAACTACAGCAGTTGGGTAATGCTCCTGACAGTCTGACACTTTCAGTAGCTGAGGATGTTCATCTTCCAGTGATGCATTAATAGCCATGTATAGTTTGCATCCAATTCTACTTAAACTATCTATATAGTACATGTTCAAAGTGTTGCAAAAGCTTTAAATAGAAATAGAAGACCAATAACACTGTGTCAAACAAACTGCCTGTTGCAGCATTTTGTTCTTAGAATGGCCAGATGCCTGCACAGATGTTTATAAGGGTGATAGGAGTCACACAAGTACCCATGTTCCTCAGTCAATGATATTGACAGGCATATTTCATTTGATAATGAGTGATTATTCCATCATTCATGGATGCCTGATACCATTTTAAAGGTCAGTAATCGGTGATATAATGAATTATTTATAAATTTAAGATTTATTTTGAAATGTGCTGTTTCTTTGCCAGTTCTGAACTTATTATATTTGAATTTCCAAACAACCAAATGCCACTGTTCAAAGAGAGCAAATATCTGAGTATTAGATCTATAACTCAGCAAAATGAAACTAGAAACATATAGAACTGAAAGTATTTCAGTCGCTTTCAGACTACCAGATTTATTTCAGTGTGAGCATTCTGGAAACAGGTAAGCTAAGTAAATTGTCCTTCACCTGAGAGACAGGGGTTAGATTGTTGAGAGAACTTCTCTATAAATTCCATTGATTCAAATGGCCCTACTCTAGTTGTGATGTACTATACTAAGGAACAGAATTTCAACCTTAATTTACCTCTGTCTCTGTTTAAGCCTGAAATGGACAGATACTACTACCTAATTCAGCCATATGTTTTATGCTTACTCAGACTGCATATTTCTTTTCTCATAGAAGACTTACTTCTTCATTCATAGAAGACTTATGTACAAAACCACAATTGACATTTTCATACCATGTAAAGGTTGACACCAGTTTGCCCAATTAGTAAAGCGAGTTTGACTGGCAATTCTTTATCACAGAAACTGCTTCCTGAACTACTCTACACAACCTCTATTAATATCATTTTAATTATCTCAAGTAAGTAATTAATGGAAGTCTGTCACCAGACTGTTGCCAGCCCCCAACAGGCATTACAGCAACCCCAGACCTCTCAGTGATACTGAAAACTCAATTATCATACATTCTTAGCCTTCAAGACATCTCACATAATGCCTAAATTGTTTTATTATATTTGCAAGCTGGGGTCCTTACAAAAGTGCATCTTTGCTACTTGTGTTGTCATGGTGTTACATTGGCCAAAATTTAGTCCTCTGGTACAAGGACTGATTTTTGGATCTTGCTACACACGTGTATATAATTGAGCAAATTATGGCCATCCAAAAATTGGACTAAGGCTCATATCAGCATGGGATAATGGGACTAAGCATATCTGATAATAAATTGTCCTCTCCTATTTCAACACACCAGAAGCTGTGCTAGAAAATTGACAGTATCACATCGGGGTGATTTCATTTGTCATCCACATGAAAACTTTTTCTGCTGCTCATCTGGTATTTTATCAACAATCTGAAGCAGGAGAAATCATGATCCATGACCCCAAAACAAGACATGAAATTGTACAGGACAACATCAAGAGACACGTGTCAGGATCTAATATTTCAGGGGAGGATGTCCAGAGTTCACAGATATATTAATAACGTAGTGCTGTGCAAGTGCAATATAATGCACAACAGATATCGTTTACTTTGAAGATCATTTGCCAGATTTTCAGACCTTCTTTTTTTTAGAAAGCCTGAACATGAGGTAGGAGCATACTGTGAAAATAAAACAATAGTGCCATCCTGTGGACTTTAATCCTATTGCAAAATTTTCTATTGATTTATATTAAATAGTCTTGTTTCAAGCCATTATTGAAGTCAAGTTGATTATGTGTGGGGAAATTATTATAAGGCGAAAGATAGATACAGTTGGGATGATCTAAGGCCTGATTCTTTTAAAAAGGCAGTGTAAGTTCACCCCTTATGGAGGAGTGTATGATTCTCTCAGGTGTCTCTCTAGCAATTTCAAATAAAAAGCACCATTATGTCTACAATGGCCTAATGTTGCCACTTGTGATCTTTTCCTGCCATTGCTTCACTTCATTGGTCATCCTCACTTATGAGGGTCAGGGTAATGCTGGGTGTGACAATGCCACGTTATATTATATTATATTATATTATATTATATTATATTATATTATATTATATTATATTATATTATATTATATTATATTATATTATTCTAATAAAATAACAGACATTATATTCTTTTAATAAAACAAGGTGGCAAACTTCTTTTTAATTCTGTTGGTATTTTAAACTGATTCTGAGATTTAATTATCTGCTACACTGCGAACGGCATGAGGCTTTTTAAAGCTGCAGTTTTATGCCCATCAGAGTAATAGGATTTCTCAGATCTTGTCCCCAACCTTATTCTCACTACAGCCCAGGTTTCCAAGGCTTTTTATTTGCCTGATATGCTTGTCCTCAGAATTTCATACCATATTTCCTCTCTTTTGACTCAGTGGGTGGGAAACAGCTGGAAAGAATAAAAAGATCAAGAAAACCATTTTTTTCTCCTTCCTTCTTATCTATTGTGCCAGCATAAGTCTGGCAAGCTTTGGAGAAGATGGTTCCTCTACTTTCAGATCTCCCCATCCCCACTACTAAGAGTTTAATTGCCAGGGCACAGCCTGCCTTTTATTTATCCCCCCCCCCCTTGAATTGATTGTCTTCTGCTTTGATCAACATTTTCACACTAAGTTTTAGTATTTTTAGTTGCAGGGACTACCATTTTTCTGACAAAAAGGTGGTAATAAAGAAAAATACTGTACCAATGAACCTTTTAGCTTTTTTGCTCTGAAAGGTTACTGGAAAATGTTTCATAAGTTATCTTTCAAGGTCCGCTTATTTACTGATCAGTGTCTTGGTAATTTAAATTTAAAGTATAAATTAGTTTGCAGTACTAATCTAAACTAAATGTAAATAATAAGTAGATAACATATTATCTTTTTATATTATTCTAAAATAAATCAAAAATTAAACAATGCCAGGAAGATTTGACTTCTCATATGCAACAGCTATGCACTGACCCCAAATTCTAGTTCAACCTTTAAACTGATTCAATGAATTGCCACTAAAAAGAGCATACCTTCAAAATAACCTGATTCTTCTTTGCCCACCAGAAGGCAATAAACTTCACTTTTGTCTTCATTTAGATATGCAAACATGTTTTTTAAGTGCATGAAGGGGTTCATGTTCTGATGTTCTTTGCCCTCTTGATGAAAGCCCTTTGTTGGAAAATGTCTTTAAAACCAGGAGGAGGAGGAAGAAGAGGAGGAGGAGGAGGAGGAGGAAGAAGAAGAAGAAGAAGTATTGGAAATATGCGTTGGTGAAAATAATTTATCAAAATGGTTACAAACATTACACACCATAAAGAAAATATTCTGTTCCCAAATACTGTATGGTGCTGGAGTTAGTTTCCTTCACTGAGAACAGATGGCTAGTCCCAGATCTCTAGGATTCCAAGTATGATTCAAGATAAAATTCACCTCTTGCATTTCCCATTTGTAGACTAGGTACTCTTTTTTGGGTAAATAATATTTTCATATTGCAGAACAGGCCTTGATTAAAACATGTATGTTTTAAAGAGAAAATCATGTACTTTAGACTGCTATTCTAAGCACACTTACTAAGGAGTGCTACATTTCCTTCCTAAATAACCAGAGGCACCTTACAAACCCCATTGGTGATTAGACACACCCATTACAGTGTTGTTCCTGCTTGTTATCTATGGCCTGAGATTAATTTAGCCACCAATTAGTGTCATTGTTTACAGAACAGTGCTTCCTGGAAGGGGAACTGAATATCAACAGGGGTCTTAAAGGTCATTGTCAGGTATGAAATGCGACACTATCAGCAACTTGTGCCCAGAAAACAAGCAACCTCTTTGTTTGGGGGGGCCATATTATAAATTATTTGCCCTGTGGTCATTACTCTTATGGCTGAGATAGTGGACTTATCCATGAAAGCTCACATTAAAATATAGCCGTTAGCCTTTAAGGTGCCACAACATTTTTGTCTTTTTATTTTGTTTTTGGCCTGATTTGATGAACATAATAAAATTTCCTTCAGAATGAGGGTAACATGTGAGCAGAGTAGGAAGGCACCTCCCCGTGAAATACTGGGGTGAAGCATTCCCCCGTCTTGGGGTCCATGAACTGCCCCTGGTTCAGAGTAAACACACATATTCCACAACATAAGAAAACCATTCTGAAATGAAACAACAGATTCTCCATGAGGAAAGTGGATCAAGTGCACCCCCTCTTTGGGCCCCTAGACTAGCAGTGGGTTGCAGTGGTATAGTGGAGCAGGTATGTAGAGAACAGAGCTCTGACACTTCATTTAGTTGAGTACAGTATTGTGCTAGGCCAATGGATCCCAACCTTGGATCCCCATATGTTCTTGGACTACAATTCCAAGAAACTTTCACCACTAACTGTGCTCACCAGGATTTCTGGGAGTTGTGGTCCAAAAACATCTGGGGACCCAAGGTTGGAAAATCCTCTGCTAGGCTGTTCTTTAGGAGAGATGGAGGTGTGAGACTGTGTTCAGGATATAACTATGGTTGCTGCCATGAGGAGCTCTTACTGTTCAACACTGATCACTACATCTTCAATGATGGGTAAACTAAGCCTCTTACAGTTATGTTACGGATCTCTAAGCATAATAAGTGAGTACCCGGCTTGCAAAGTGTTGTTTATATAATTATGTTGTAAAGTGGGCAGAGAGTGATTCAGCTCTATGGGTGGTATATAAGTTGGAAGAACAAAAACATAAGCAAGAGAGAGGATTGGTTGCTTGGCAGAACTTGTTGCTTCTCCTTGACCTTGACCTTCTCACTCTGAATTATGCTCATAGCTTGTTTTTCTGCTTGGTTGTAAATCATATTAAAATTTGTATAAAAATGCAATTAGCAAATGCAAACAAAATACAAGTAATTCTCTCTCTCTCTCTTTAATTAAAGGAAATTATAATTAACAACAGGAAGGTTCGTGTCCAGAACCTCCAGATGGCAAAACATAAATGGGATCTGGTCTCCTTTGAAGACACACAAACCAGACAGCAATATTTTATTTAATTCAAAGCAATACAATTAAGGCAAAACAGAATTCACAAAGAACATTTTGATCTTAGCTATGAACACAGAAATGCACATGCCAGAGCCGGCCAGAGACATTTTCTGGCTTGAGGCAAAGGATTGTGTGTTTTTCACTACAAAGCAGTGAAATAAAGCCTTTAAATGGGACCTCTAAACTTCTTAATCAATTCTTAGCAGCATGGATTATGTCTTCTAAATAGTTTCTCCCACTTCAAATTCACACGAATGGTATATTCCAGCCTTTTACCACTTCTATCACCAATATAGCATAATTGCCTTGATATTTTTATACCTTTAAATTGTCAACATCCCAGGTTGAAGAGCACAGCACTCCAATTAATTGTTTCAGAGCCTCAAAACCTTTAGCAACTCTATAGCTCTTCTAGCCTAACTTCTACAACATGAAATGAAGTCCTTGAAGTAAAACAAATATGTAACCTCATTGTCAAGATAAATATTGTTCTCTAGTTATGTTCAGATTGTGAATAGAAACAAAATGCTCCATTTTGTGGTATAAAAAGCTGGGGACGACAAGAGCTGATCTGGTGTGGTAAGTGTTATTTATATAAGTACTTCTTTCGTATTGTACTTGTTCATTTGCTGCCTGTGCTTATGTTAAAGCTGTCCTTTTTTTAATGGGCTGCGCTGTGGCGCAAATTTCATGAGACTGCAGAAGTAACCCAATTTAAATCATTCTGAGGATAACCAGATCCCCCTTCTGTGATACAAATAGTAAATTAATATTGAGTGTGCTATACAGTAGGGGTTTCAAGAAATAATTGCACTGCACAGTTAAGATTATATCCGATTGTAAATTATTTTGTAATTTTAACCAACCTTCCACCAAAATGAATGTAATGTCTCAACATTGGCTGATGTGCTATTCAGTTACATTGCATAAGGCTGATGCATGTATGTTCCATGATGGGTGTTGCCGCCAACCTTGCTGATTTTTTGTTTGTGCTACTGTTTAGTGTCTGTAGCAATTATATAATTTATGTTTCATATTTTTGTTCTATACAACCCAGAGTAGTGACTGCTAGATGGGTGGTATATAAATCAAAGAAATAAATAACTTAAAGAACAGGATTCCAGCCTTTTTATAATTAGTCACCTTGGTTCCACTCTTTCCAGGAGAGCTGCTTCCAAAAAATGGTGTTAAGAGATCCCTATTTAATGCCTTCACCTTGGCATATATTCAGAACCTTAATCATCATTCTTATCTGGACATTTTGCCAGTATATGAACTTCCATGAAAATTCAGTGTTCAACTACTCCCAAACCATATAAGGTAATAGTAACAGCCAAAGGAAGTGATTCCTCCCATCCTGTTTTATGTCAACTGAAATCTGGAGTTATAAATAAACAATTTCTGCAGAGGTGGATGTCCTGCTGGATAGCTCATCGTGGCCCTCCCATAATCCCTACCTAGCACAGCCAATGAGGAAGCAAGCTTTCAGCCCTTTGAGAGCTTATAGGTGGAAATGCAGTAATAAGAGGACATTATGTTCTTTTTCAGGAACTAAAATATTAAGGGGTGAGATCAAGAGTGTATTACCTTGATGGGAGATTATGGAAAAAACCACTTATGCAGCTGCTGTACTTTCTATTGAGAAAGAAACTCATGCTTTTGTTCAGCTTCCCAGGATTTATTATGTTACTTTACACATTATGAGATAAAAACATGGCAGGTCTTTCTTTCCTTTCTTTTAGATCCTCGTTACTTATAACTGTGGTCTAAGATATGTGTTTATTTTGTTTGTGTTATTTTATTGAAGTTTGAAGGTGTTATTTTAATTATATCCTGCTTTTCTTCCAATACAGAGATCCAATGTAGTTTGTAGAATAGTTAAAAAATAAAAACAGCTTAAAACAGAATAAGGTACATTTTGTTGTTGTTATGTGCCATCAAATCATCTCTGATTTATGGGACTTGATAAATGAACACTCTCCAAAATGTCCTGTCCTCAACAGCCCTGTCCTCAGCTCTTGTAAACTCAATCTTGTGGCATCCTTTAGGGAGTAAATCCATCTTACATATAGTCTTCTTCTTGCCCAGTTATCTTCAAACTTTCCCAGCGTTATTGTCTTTTCCAGAGAATCTTGCCTTCTCATGTTATGCCCAAAGTATGAAAGCCTGAGTTTCACTGTTTGTCCCTCCAGATACAGTTCAGGCTTGATTTGCTCTAGGATCCACTTGCTCATTTTTCTGCAGTCCAAGGTATCTGCAAAGCTCTCCAGCACCATATTTTAAAGAGATCAACTTTTTCCCTGTCAGATTTCTTAAGTGTGCAGCTTTCACATCCTTACATAGTAATCAGGAATACAAGAATGTGAATGGTCTTGGCCTTGGTCTCCAGAAACATATATAGTAGGACCCCCGTATCCATTGGATCAATATCTGCTAATTCACTTATCCACGGTTTGAAAACACTGTTATTAAAATAAATCCTCCCCGACCCACCCAAATTGCATGTTTTATCAAAACTGGCCACTGGTGGGAGCCCAAGATGAATTCTTTTTCTCTTAGGGATATATATTTTTCTTTCACGACAGTGGTTCCCAAACTTTTACATCTCCCCTTCCTCCCCACCTCTGGTGGCTTGGCTCCTTCTTTCACTGTTGCTGATGGAGGTAGGTGGAGGGGTGTGCAGCTGGCCTGGGCCACTTCTTGTGAGGGTAGCGACAATGGTGGGAAATGGAGGTGTTTGCTATTATCCATGGTTTTCAGTGACGGCTAGGAAAACCAATCCCCCATGGATATATATATTAATTAATTAATTAATTAATATGCCGCCCACTCTACCCAAAGGTCTCTGGGCGGCTTACAACAATTAAAATTCAATACAATAAAATATAAAATGATTAAAATACAATTAAAATATTATTAAAATACATTTTAAATTGCCATCATAAAGACCCACAGTTAATGTTATTTCAATTAAATCCTTCTGGAACAGAAAGGTTTTGACCTGGCGCTGAAATATCATCAGTGTTGGCGCCAGACGAATTTCAGTCGGGAGGGCGTTCCATAGTCTGGGGGCAGCTGCCGATAAGGCCCTTTGTCTACAAGCCATCCCTCTTACCTTGAGGGATGGCTCTTTCAAAAGGGCTCCCTGGCTAGATCTTAACAGCCGGGAAGGCTCATATGGAAGGAGGCGGTCCTTCAAGTATCCAGGGCCCAAGCCGTTTAGGGCTTTATATGTCAAAACAAGCACTTTGAATTGGGCCCGGACAGCAACTGGTAACCAATGTAAATTATACAGAATCGGCTTGATGTGCTCTCTAGCTGTCCCACCACTCACCAGCCGCACAGCTCAATTCTGGACCAGTTGCTGCCCTTCCAAATCTCAGTCTTCTTCTGATTTCCTAGCTGCAGTCACCACTTGAGTTGATGACTGAACCAAAGCATACAAAACCTTTCACTATTTATTTCAGATACTTTATTACAAAAATTAAAGTTGTGCAGTTCTTCTGTAGTCATGATTTTTGTCTTCTTAATGTTCAACTGAAGTCCTATTTTGACAATTTCTTCTTTCCTTTCTCCCAGTAAGATTATGCAATATGTATATCTTAGATTGCTGATGTTTCTTCCAACAATTTTCACTCTTCTTTCATTGAATCTAGTGTGGCTATACATATGATGTGTTCTGCATACAGACTGAACAAATAAGGGGATAAAATGCACATTTATCTGATACCCTTACCTATAGGAAACCATTCTGTCTATATTCTGTCCTCATAGTAGCTTCTTGTCTACAATACAAGTTATGTATTACTGCAATAAAATGCTGAAGCACACCCATTTCTTTCAGAACAGTGCATTAGATGCAGTCACTCAGTTCAATAGGACTGATTTAAATACACCAAAGATGCAGCTCTACAGACATTTACATGGGAACAAGTCTAACTTATTTGGCAGAATGTATTCCTAACAAGACATGTATACAAGACATGTAAAGAGCTTCAATATTTTATTGCTGAATTTCTTTAAAGCTTAAGAAAGCCTTGTAAGGAATACTTCTTATTAACTTCATTTTTGGAAGTAGAAAAATATACATTATAATACATGATATTGTAAGTACTTTCCCCAAAACCATCTATTAATCTCAGTGGCTAGTTTGATTTAGGTTGCCTTTGGATATGCAAACATTGTGTAAAATTAAATTTAACTTTGATGTTATAAAAAGATTTGGACTAAATCCATGTAGGATTGAAATTTAAATGTTTGGAAGATATGTGACAGTATTAAGCCTTGCACATTTTAAATAGCCTGTACCATACTGTAAAGGGTCTCCTAATTAACACATTTTATTTTCCCTGCTTGCACATCCCAGCAAAGGTAATTGTATTGCCTAGGTACCCATGAAAATTTATTGGACAAATCTGGAAACCATGCAACGTTCTTTCCTGTAATATACGTCATCACTCACCATACATTATGAATTTATGGGAACTTCAGTACGGAAATCATTCACTGGAGATTTTTCCAGACAGAAGGGTTCAGCACATAAAATGGACCGGCTTCAAGAGTGAAATACATAATGAGATTAAACCCTGTTGCACTAGGATTTTTTAAAAGTGCATTATGTGAACAGAGGAATATTGAGACCTCAACAAGAATACCAATGTATATCAGGGGATAAAACAGGTCTATGTTCAAAGAGCCACAAAACAAAGGATAGAAGATAATAAAATCAATCAGCTAAAATAAAGTAAAAGAAAATAAGGCTGTCAGAGAAGGAACTAAGAGATCAGCAAGTTAGTCGAAAATTTAAAAATCTGGAAGTGTCCTTTACTGAGGGTGCCGGCAAAAATTCCTGCCAGCAATGTTCATTATAGGTAAGTGCACAACAAGAGTATTTTGGTTTCTTTGAGGGGCCTGTGACTTTTTGTCTTTAGTTATTTTTGCATACTTATCCTTTTGTTTTACATTAAAGGGAAAACCCTATTTCAGGTCCTTCATTTCAAATGTCCCTGTTTGAGTTGTCTGGCACTCCAGAAGTCCTAAAGCCATTAAAAACTACTCTAAAAAGCAAGGGCAAGGCAGAATCCTAGAATACTGAAGTTGACCATTGAGTCCAACTGCCCGGTCAATACAGAAATCCTGAGAATCAGTCTGCTCCAAAAGTGGGCAGCAGTACGTGAGAAAGAAAAATCACGATCAGATGTGTGTGGGCATTAGTTAATGTTATCGCAATTCAAACAACAATATGAGTTCAGTGCCGCAGCCAGGGGGCAGCTGCAGCCACGGTGCCGGCACTTCAACAGGCGGTGGGCCAGGATCCAGAGCAGCTGGCGCTAGTGGTGGATCCGGAGTGGGGTCTTGAGACATCATTAGTTAGCAGCAATTCATCACAGCAAGTTACATAAATCACCAACACAATTAGGGCTGTTATTTCTTGTCCTCCTGTTTCATTGCCCTTATAGCTAGGGCTAGCTTAGTGCAACCACAGTTGGCGGTTCAGTTGTCACTACAGTCTGAATCTGGCAAATCTTCAATTTATCACAAACATGAGGGTGCTAATGAGATGGGTAAGAGATGGATTCACCCATTCTCAACAGGGGACCCTGGCACATTTGAAGGGGGGGCACAGACTGGAAACAATTCTTCACACACCTCCTTATAGGGCTCTCTATGCAATTTATACAATCCTGAGTCAGCCTATATTTCCTTCATACTGTGTTTATGGCCAGGGTCATTAAAAAGCTGAGAATGGCTGGATTAAATGAAGGCTATCATCCCTTCCCATAGAGGGCAAGTGGTATTGTCAGAGGGTTTAGCACCAACTACTTATTTCATAACATCCGTTTAGTTTAAGTTTTTTGTGAGTGCTTTGGGAGGAGTTTTTAAAAATTACTTTTTTTGGACTACAGCTCCCTGAATCCCCTGGCTATGCTGGCTGGAGAATTCTGGGAATTTAGTTTGAAAAAGTTATTTTTTAAAAAACTTTAACAATAAATCACAGTCAATATTTAAAGCAGCAAGGTGCCTTCAGAAGTATCTCCCCTGGAAACTCAGATGTCTACCAACATTGTGGTAATTATAAGAAGTTAAAGAATATTGTTTTCTTGCATAGGTTGTTTTGATGGTCAAGCCATGTTCTGGTACATAATGCTCTCCAGTAAATGTTTATGTTTTTAGTATTACTCTCATACCACTTAGGAATTCTCAGCATGGCCCTGTGATTGTAAAGGCAACAATGAAGAAACAAGAGAAAAACCTGATGTATAAAAAAGGTGGCCCTTCACATCCTAGTGATTTGGAAGAAAATCACCACACATCACACTATAGTGAGAATCCTTGAGTTCTTGTAATAAAATTCAAAATAGCAGCCATGAAATACTCAATATGATTGTTACTAGGTTACATAATATGCATTCCACCAAGTCACGAGTAACACAATACCTCCTTGTTAAGGTTTTAATTTAAACCATAATTCTAAAGCCAGCTCATGGACATGCTAGGCATTACTTTAGAAGTATACAAAATGTCCAGTTTCCCCAAGACAATAGCTATCACACTTAATGCAGTTTCCCATTAAGAGTCAATGCTCCTCATGCCTTCTCCTTCTCACCCAATCAACAAATTTACTGTTTTGAAGCTGAAAATGATTTAATTAGGAAATGAGCTAATGAGTCACACCTCTAGGGGATCAGATCATAATTATGTTTGATATCCCGCAGGTGAAAAAGATTTTTGATTGCCAACAGTTTGCAATTTGAAGCCTCGGGTGTACGTTGCATGAGACTGCTATCACACTGTGGCCTCATTTTCTGTTTCCAGATGAAAACAGAACAAAAACAAGAATGCTAAATATGAAATTTTATGTAAAGTATTGCCACCCCTTGAAAAGGATTTACCACTCCTTTGGTAAATCAAACATGCATTGTGTTCAATTTGGAATATTTTCTCATCCCAATAGGAATTCCAAACTTGACAGGTGTAAAAATGTCTCGAGATCAAAGAAATATGTGCACAGAATTAAGTGTGTTGCACATATAGCAAGAAAGCACACGATGGACTAAAAATAAAATAAAATGAAGTCAAGTAAAATATCACCTTTTTCTGTTGTGGGCTATTTCATTATCCCAACAAATTCCAGTGTCCCCCTAATGGAAACAAATTAATTTCCCTTCAATGGAACTACTGTAATGGCAACCAGAGCACATCTCCTCTTCCTTACTGCATTGTGGCTCCTCAAAAAAAATGACGGGACTTTTTTTTGTCCAAAAAGTGGCTGAGACAAAAAAGTAAGTTAAAGGTAAAGGTTCTCCTTGACATTTAGTCCAGTCATATCTGACTCTAGGGGGCGGTGCTCATCCCTGTTTCCAAGCCATAGAGCCAGCGTTTGTCCGAAGACAGTTTCCGTGGTCACGTGGCAGTGTGACTAGACATGGAACGCCATTACCTTCCCACCGAGGTGGTGCCTATTTATCTACTCACATTTTTACATACTTTTGAACTGCTAGGTTGTCAGGAGCTGGGAAAAGCGATGGGAGCTCACTCCGTTGGGTGGATTCAATCTTACAACTGCAGCACAGATGCTTCTGCAATTTAACCACCACCACGTCCCTATGACAAAGAAGTACCCCCTGGCAAAAATCCACAGATAGATTGGGATACATTTTGTCCCAAAAAGAAAAAAAAAACCTTATGTTTGCAAGTTGCTGAAGTTTGGGGCTTAAAAAAAAAACAGCTATACAGGTGACACATTTTATATCTAGTTCTAGATGGATTCTATAGCAAAATATTATTCTGAGGTACTAAAATGTCCCATCCTTCTGTATGAGGGTCTGAGCAGTCTGGGGGAAAAAATTCCAGATTGATTGCTTTCCCTCATTTGTTATGTTCCCTGCCCAGAGTGAGGAGACACTGTGACTTCACAGAAAGAAAGAAAAATTATTTTTTCCCTGAGGGCCACTGTTCTTTTGGTAAAAGAAACTATGTACCTATACCCACAAAAGATAATTTTTCCCTGTGGAAAAAAAGAACCCCACGAACTAAATAAGTCTGTTACATGCTAGAATAATTATTGCTATTCAAAGCTGATGTCACTCATAAGAAGATTGTGACAACATAAATTATTTCTATCTGCCACTTTCCTGTGGTGAGAGCGTCAGGTCTTGAGCCAGGCCATCTTCAGGTGTTTTTCTGCACTAGGTAAAGCTTAACTTTCTTCTTCTTCTCCATCTTCCCTGCCCTGAGATCTAGTTATGTATGCTGGACAATACCCCCTGGATACTATTTTTATATATATTTTATACAGTATGTAGCATTGACAAGCTGAAAATGGGAACAGAGAGAAGAACAGATCTCAGAATAGCAAAGGTGTAGAGAAGGCTAGCCAACCCACACAGTTAAAGAAGTGAATAATGCTACCACTAGGAAAAAGCTGTTGCTGCCTGTTGTGGCATTATGTAGCAACATTTTTTGCTTATTATCTTTTGCATTCTGAGTGCTGCATTTGTTTGTTATCCTTGACTATAGTAATGCAAACAAATTAGATGCCAGAGGTAGGGTTGGATTAAAATAAAGTTTCCTGCATGAGGCAGAGAAAAAGAGGGTGCCCTCTGCTCATTCCATGTACGGAAGGTTGCAACAGAGTTTTACGTCAGTTAGGTTGGTGTAGGGCTGAGGCTGATTTATTTGACCCACAGAGCTTTGTCTTCTTACAGAGAAAGCAGTAAAAGAAGACAGTAATATTCGATCCCCAGCATTTACTGCCTGATGCAATTGCCTTATTCTACCTCTTGGTAGGAGCAGCACTGACTAGCAGATTAATGTGGCAAAGGCAAAATGTGTTGGTTTTATTATGGCTTCGCAAGGGACCAAGACAGTACAAAGTCACCCTTTGCTTATCATATTGGACGTAAGTGAATGAAACAATTGTTTATGGAAGCCTGTAACATGCTCTTCCATGTCAGTTGTTTTAAATTTGTTTTATGCCTGTGGGCCTGTCCAAACTGCCATATAGATATGATATATGGCTCACTGATGGCACGGATTGGATTTGGAGGGAAAAGACCTCATCCACTAGTGCTTCTACGTGGAACAACCCATCCTTCCCCTTTAAGGGCTATCATGGATCTTTCTGGCCCAGTGGTAGGGCATCCATTCTTTTTGGCACACTCATTGTTTAGCTTGTTCAGCTGCAAGTTAGGAACCTCCAGCAGTTGCAAATTCCAAGGGAGAGTTTGAGAGAGAAATTGGGGGAAGAACAAGGGAGGGGAAGCGGGTAAGGTGGAAGGGCACTCAGACGATCAGGGAAACCACTTCACTGACAGCTGATCAGGCTACAAGGGGTTGTTTGCTGTTCCTATGCGAGGGGCACACCAAATTGCTCCTCCCCTCCCCCACCTCTACAGACCCTTTGTAGCCTGATCCACCCCGCACCCAAAATGGGCAGTCTGGACAGGCACTGCAGCTCTTAATGCCTGAGACTTTGCTATTACTTTATTATTTATTGGATGTTTGTCTAATTTCTCAGCAATGCTTTTGAGGCAGTGTACAAAAACCTACAAGGACAGAGCAAAGGCACATCACATTTACAAAATACATCTTAAAGTGTAAGTTAAACCTTGTTTCAGAGAGGCTGTTAGCATCAAGGGTGCCTCCAAATAGGCTTATATTATGCAGGCACCCTGCCTAATGCACAGTATTTTATATGGGGTCAAAACAACCACACTGTTTGCTGTGTAAATGCTCTTGAGATCTTTGCTACTGAATCTCGGGATGCAAATGCTTCATACAAAAAAGCAGACAAACAAGATCTATTATAGAAGCAAACAATAAAACTACGCTGAAAATGTCATCATGACTGCAGAACACAATGTCCTTCCCTGGGAACTTTCACATGAGGGGAAAAAGTCATCAGGCAAAGGGCTTTTAGAAACTCCTGCAAATTTCCTTAGTAGGGAATGTGAAATGGGTTGTCAGGCTTCAGCATATAGCGGCATATGAACAAGGCATTGTTGCACGTAAGGCTCTGCTTCAAAGGCAGGCAAAGTGTAGCCTTCCAGATGTTGTCAGACTGTCCTAGCAAATGTAGTGAATTATGAAGAACGCCGAGAGCTGAGATCCACTAGTATCTGGAGGAATTCACCTTGCCCACCCCTGCACAATGCATAGCGACTTTGATATTTTGGGAGCCGTAGATCCACTCTGGGTTTTACTCTGAACTTTAAAAAGCTCGCTCAGGTTTAGCACCTTGGATAGCTCTTGTAATATTCTATGTAAAACCCAGAATGCATTCAACACCCTGGTGAAACTGAAGCCATTAGGTTCCACTAACTCTGCTGTAGTCACTGCTGCTGCCAGATAACTTCTGAGAATGGCAGCATCCCAGCAGAGCTTCCTTAAATTATCTCAAGGAGAAAGAAGACAGAGTTTTTTCAGGTGCATAAGCCCCTGGTTTTAAGCTTCTAAAAATATTCTCTCTGTCCCTAATGTTGTTCTCAGTGTAGCTAGTCTGTTGTCAAGAGTGGCCCTATCATTAGTCAGGGTGAGGTAGATGACATCTATCAGTAAAGGATAGCTATTTGTCAATTAAATTGTTTAATTTTTAGATTATCAGCATTACAGGAAGATTGTACTTCTCCGTTTTGGGTACTAAATTGTCTGGTGTTGAGTTCTCTCTCCATTTCTTTCAACTTGACCCTTTGGTGTTGGTGATAAGCAGATGGTGAATATATACATGTATTTGTAATATTTGTCCACAATCATTATTTTAATAAGCAAGATGTCTCTGCTTGTGTGCATTTCTTGATGTCTGTTTCCAGGGATGCATGCTTTGATGGCAAATGCATTCTGAAATGAATAAACCTCTACTACAGACGCCATCTGGTTAAAGCTGCATATTAAATGAAGCTAAAGTGGATTTGAAATGCATGTGATTGAGAAATTCTGACTTTAGAGGCAGACTGAGTTTACATTGTCTTTTAAGATTTTCATAGTGGCATCTTTAAACTAGCTTCCAAGAAAGGAAAAGGAGGTCAATTGTATTCAACTGCACAGTGTGTCATTCTCTGCCTGCCCTGCTACATACAACTCATGGCATGACCGGATGCAGTGATGTCTCTCCCATTAAATGTTCAGTCAAATGATCCAGAAATTGCCAAAAAATAAGAAATGGAACATCTCTCATGTTCTACATCTACAGATTTCCATGCATATTATAGGAGATTTTATACCTTATCATGTTGATTTGTTGCACAGAGACACTTTCAGATCACAAAATCCAAAATGCAATATGTGTATTGATTCAAAATGTTTGGATAAAGCTTTCAGATAGATGAGAGTGCTGTTTTTGCAGGGCTACTGCATTGAGGGAGGGGGAAATAGCTGTAGAAGATAAATATAGGACACAGCAATCAGATTATGTGAATAGATAGGGTTGGGGATGCAATATTATCTTTTGCCCAAGGTCACTGAAAAGTATAGAAATATATCAAAAGTGAGAGAAGGCTCCACCTTTTTTCTTTCTTTCATTAAACAACTTAGGAAATGACAGTCAAAGTGTAAATGACTTAGAATATGACTTTAGATTAAAACAACAATAATAATCACAGCCATTCTCCCCCTTCTCCCCACTGTTTTCTGTTCTTTTCCACATTGCCTGCTTTCTAATCTTGATATTCAGTGCCCTTTGGCTAACTTTAAAGCTGGGTATTTTTAAGGCTAATTTAGAATCTCAGCTCTCATATGTATCAATTGCAAATATTCTAATTTATTTTAATCTGCTTTTAGATCACAGCTATACTAAACAACATGGTGGGGCTGCTGCAGGAAAGAGGAATCTATTCCATCTGAAGAAGATTCCAGCTGAATGCCACATAAGCAGAATTTGAAAATAATTAATTAACAATTGATTTGTTACCCTTAATCTGTTAACATTTTCAACTGTGATTTTAAAAAAACACGCTGTTTAAACTGTTAAGCATAAATTGTATTTATTTAATTTTTACTTTTTCTTGGCACTTGGATTCATTACTGCAATTTTTGATCATTTTCAGCAGTCAAAATCCTGTTGCTGATTTATGTGTGTATAAATTAAATTGTGTAACTCTGCTCACCATGGCAAATTGCTATTAAGTAACAAGGCACTCATATGTGTTACAAGTCATGTGTCCAATTGTGCAACAGATGTATAACTAATATTATGACCAACACTTTCTTGATTATTGGCAATTTAAATTATGCACATATGAATCATTAAGTGGATCTTGGCCAATTCTTTAATTTTCAAAAATAATTTAGCAAATTAAGCTACACATTATGTTTATATCTTTCTCCAGGCAAGTTAACATTAGAAGACTAAAACTTTTTTTAAAAAGCTTTCAAATTAACATGTTATTGCAAATAGTATCTGATTGACACTAACAACTTTGGGGGAAATGATATATTACAGATAGTATGGCATTAGTGTGGGCGGCATATAAATTGAATAAATAAATAAATAAATAAATTAGAAAAATGAATTACTTGAGCTCTTAAAACATCTGACTGTTACAGCAGGAGATCTTCGCACTTCCCGTAGTTTGCAAATTAGCTTGCTTTGCTTCATAATTTCTCATTGGGAGGTAAACACTGGCCACATTTGTCACTATGACTCATCAGTCACAAAGATTTGCTAGAATCACATATCTGTAATACTTACAGGATTGCATCTTCTCATTACATACTGGATGCTATGAGTTTGATTCTAAGCCCAATGGAGACATGTGTGACACCTAAGCACATCAGTTTTAATAGGTTCAGGCATACTTAATTCTGTATAGGTTAAGCCAATACATGACAATGCCTAGGATTAATTAATACTTAATTATTAATTGTGCTCCATCCCATTGATATAGAAAGATGTTTCTGTCAATGCTAGATGCAAGTTTTACTGATATGTGAGACTCCACTAGTCCCTAACACACCCCCTGTGGTTTTTCACCAGCTTCTCCAACAAACCTGCTATTTACTTCTGTGCAAGGTTTAACTTTACAGATGGGATACCAGTAGTGGGACAATATAAACATTGGGGGGGGGTGCATTCCATTCCTACTGCACCACAGATGAAAAAGCCTTCTTAATTGCTGTTTGTTTTTTGGACAGAACAAGCTCACAGAGAAAGGCATCGCAGAGCAGTCCTGCGATTAGCTAGACTGAGGCAGTCACCTAAGAGGAAAGATGATGGATGGGGTGGAGATGGTAGCAGGGCCAATCTCCTAACCATTCTCTCAACAGGAAGACAGAGTGGTGGCGTCTTTTACACTGTGGGCTCTGCCCCTCAAGCCTGCCATTGGCCTTCAGGAGGATGCTATCCTGTGAGCAGTGTTGAGGCAGAGTTGAATTGCTTGTCTTGACAGCTTATATAAGTGAAATGGTGGTGGTGGAGTGCCATCTTATCATTTGCCCGAGATAGCAGCATGTCTTGGACTGGTCCTGAGTCATCAGCTGGTGGCCTTAAAGCACAGTCAGGGTGATATGGAAGTAAACGCTGCAAAATGTATGCTCTCATACTATCAGTACTAAGGAAACAGCACCGGTTACACAACAGCTCACCATGTAGAAATGTCCTGGCATCCACTGTGGGAAACTACTACCAGCATTGTATCATGAATGAGTGTGGATGAGTTATTTGACATACTGAACTTATAACTGGCATTTAACAATGTTACACTGATTTACCCAGAACAAAGTCAGACAAATAACACATTATGCAATTTCTGTCAGTTTTGATATTTTGTTTGCTAGACATTACCTTGCTGTTCATAGTTACAGTAACTTGTAGATGAATGTATTTACTTATGAGTTTCACTGAGTTTAGTGGGGCTTACTTTTGCAAAAGTGGGTGCAGGACTGCATCTAAAATTGCATGGTGCATTTGCATGTCACAGTCCTTCGCTGAAATTTTTACTGGGCTTAGCCAGTTGTACAAAGAGTGCTCACCACATTGCTTACCAGCAATGTATATATATAGTTTCCTGTTGCTTTTAATTGTATTTTAACTTTTTCATCTTTCTTGCTTCGTGTCCTTTAGACTCTAAAGGACACGAAGCAAGAAAGATGAAAAAGTTAAAATACAATTAAAAGCAATAGGAAACAATAGAGAGATAAATCTTTCCTTCTAACAAGGGCAGAATAAAACAAACAGTAGCTCAGACTTTTACAAGGTCAAACTAAAGAAACTAAAGAATATTTTGAAATAAGCTTGGGTTCATTTAAAATATCTGAGTGAATAAAAATGTATCAAATGAGCTATTAAGAGAAATACGTATTCCCTGCCTATTTTTCCTCTCAGAATGTCATATCCTCATACATTCATGCCATAGTAGTCATGCTTTCAAATTAAGTTGTATGTACTTTTGAGTGGCCAATTGGAAAGCAAAAACTGCTGGAATATGATAGGGAAACATGTAAAAGTATTACCAGTGACAAATATATGTTTCTTTCCTCTAGAGGGAGGACTGTTTCTAAAAACATGCTAAACATATCATCCAGTTCTTTCACATGGCAATGAAAAAAAAATAAGGAACTCATTAAGTAACCCTCCTCACGAAACGCATCCATAGTTGAAGCACCACTATTGAGAAGAATCCTCTATTTAGTAGTTATCTGCCTCAATTCTTCTGGAGGGAAGGGAAGGGAAGAAAATGTAAAAATTCAGGTATAATGTGGAAGCAGAAGCAATGGTTATGGCACATTAAAGAATAACAGGATTTCATCTCTAATGTGTCACTAGACTCTTTGTTGAAATATGCTACAGATTAATGTGGTTACTCCTCTGGAAAATATTGGAGAAAGCAGTCTTTCAGATAGATGGATCTTCAGCTTCACTGGTGAAAACTGTTTTAAATTGGTCCTGAAAATGTCCTAGAATCATTGCAGCTGTATCTTCATTAATAATCTTGCAGTTTAATCGGCCCACCATCTATGGGTTGCCAACTTGTGAGATGGGGTGTAGCGATCACCCTGCTTTGTCAGGTAGAAGATTATTGGCATGTACCAATGAGAGCTGTGGGGAGGCGGAGCCAGAGAAACTAGAAGGGAGGGGTGAGTCAGAGTCTAGTTAGCTCAGTCAGAGAGACAGAGAAGAGAGAAAGAGTTTGGGAGTTTGAGGCAGAGAGCGTTTAAGGAGTGATTAGTCAGAGTATGATCTGTATTAATTAAGATAGAACAGGTTAAAGTTAAATACTGAAGCTTTGTGTAACTTTAAGAATGTGCTTAAGAACTATTCCTTAAGCAACGTGTAAATGAAAACTGTTAGAACAGTTTGTTGATAGCATCTGTACCTTCCTTAGGCTTTGGGAATTATTAGGAGGAATGTTTACATTTTGGTATTTATCATTATACCACTGGGCACTTCCTCACCTCACTGTGTATTTATCATTACATTTCAGTAGCACAATGCTAAATCAGACATGGTTAGATCTACAAAAGCTCCAAGCTTTTTTATGCAGAGTGAGTGTGTCCTTTAATGCAGTGGTCCCCAACCTTGGGCCTCCAGATGTTCTCAGACTGCAACTCCCAGAAGCCTTCACTATCACCTCTGCTGGCCAGGATTTCTGGGAGTTGAAGTCCAAGAACATCTGGAGGCCCAAGGTTGGGGACCACTGCTTTAAGTCTTGCACTTCAAATAATGAAGGTTTTAAAATGAATGTTGGTGTCTTATGAGAATCAGCAGATTCTTGATGAGAAGCAGCGACTGTTAATATTTAACCAAAGCAACAATGAGACTATTTTTGTTAAAAAAAAATTAGTCTCATTTTCCCCTTAAAAATTTACTAACAAGAAATTAGTTTATATTTGATACTTTTTTGTTTTCTCTGGTGTCAAAGTTTCTCTTTAATAATCTGTTGTTAGACATTAGCATTCTCAAATCACTGCATACAGAGTCCAAGTAGAAAACAAATGATATACAACCTAAGGTAGTACCTAAACAGGACAGAAAAAATGCACATGACCCAATCATACATATCTTTGGTTGTTTAATGAGGCTTCTGCAGTACTTTGTTCTGTAATATTTTGCTATTCAGAGTGAATTGCATGAAGTATAACTTTTCAGTATGATGCTCAATGAAAGTAAACTTGTTAATTACCATAACTATGATGGCTCCCCCCCCTTGTAAGCTAAGAACAGCATTCGGATATGTTTGGGTGTATATGTGTTTTGGTCCCTCCAGTGTGGCATATATAGATTTTCTCTTGCATTCTTTCAACTCTGAAAGGAAACAGGGTGTAACCAGTACAGTAACTGATAAAATGAGGCATTTTCTCTATTTAAAATAACTATAATGCAAAGTTTAATTTTAAAGTTCAGTTGAAACCAAAATAATTTTAATGACAAGGGCTTTTTTCTTCTTCTTCAGTTGGGTTTTCTCTACTTTTATTTACATTTGTTTCCCATATATTCAACACAGTTACAGCGTATCACCTGAAGAGCGCTCTGATTTCTGGCAAAATCTAATGACTGAAATAATCTCAGATTTTATCCAGGTCATTTGAACGAATAAGGTTGCAAAGCTTATTCACTTAATCTTCTGAGTGGATACCCTATCTGGAATATCATCCGGACTCCACACCCACTTCGGAGGAGAGAGACAGAATTGAATTCAAGAAGTGGGAAAATGGTAGAGTGGGGAAAAGCCTGTGGAGGGGGTTTCCCACTAGGAGGGAGATATAAAAGGGTAGAGGCAGCTAGCTGGAGGAAGGAAGACAATGCAGGGGCAGCCAGCAGAGATATGAAGGAGAAGACCGAAGAAGAGGGATGCTGAGTGGATGTGGTAGAATGGTAGGGGGCTGAGTTCATGGTTTCTGGCTTCTCAGTATTTGACGACAGTTCCCTTCTCAGGAGCATCCTGCCTTGTACTTCCCTTAAAAACCTGGAAGAGGCAGGGAGAGACCCACCCTTGGACTTTACTCACCTGAAGCAGGATCTATTTTCCAGGCTTTCTTAATCCTACTTCCTGGAGAAAAAAGAAGCTGCTCCAGCGTTTGCTAGAAGTCTATGTCTTTATGGAATGTGGAGTCTTGCTGCCCATTAGGTTACATATATGACATGCCCACAGAACTATACCTCCCACAGGTGTGTGGCTGTTGCCAAGAACTCCCAGAATTCTGCTTGGGGAATTCTTGGAGAATCCTGGGAGCTGGCATTTAAAAACACAGAACAGGGAAGGAAAAAAAAAAACCTTCCCCAGCCATTATATGTTGCATACTGAATCATGTGACATGGAGTGCAACAGATAATGTCTGCAGAGATTTCTTAACTTTGGGCAATTTGTGTCTAAAAGTTATACTAGTTGTTCAACAGGATTTCAGCCAATGATATATAAAGTATATTGGTAAAATGCCTGCATATGCTTTAACAAGTGCTCCTTGAATTACTTGGGAGCAGAAAATGCTCTTTAGTCTAAAACCAAACTTAATCATCCATAAAGCAGGCCCACTGAAATCTGTGGCACTTGAATTACTTTCTACTAACTGGACCCTTCGTCTCAGCTGGCCTTTCTCAATGTAAGAGTAACATGGGATTTAGATGCTTATCTAAGAACAGGCAAAGGCAGGCCCTCCACCTGTAACTGAATTCTACTCTCCAGTATTCCTCATCACCAACTACTATACTGACCAAGGGTGCACCAAGGCTGATGGAAGCTTCAATGTAACATTGTTGGGTGGACTACAATTCGCCCATCCTTTCCTTCACCCCTAACATTCTTTCCTTGCCCATATTAAGAACTTCTAAAACATTTACACCATGCCTGGTTCTTTATGAGTACATATTCTACAGCTGTTTTCATGACAGATCAACTAGAAGGAAGCAGCTGAGCATTAGATTCAACTTTTTATTAAAGCTCCCTGCAAAAACTTCCTGTTTCTTTTATCAAACTATGTAGCTGTGCAGCTGACCATGATCAGAGAGAACAGTGTGTTCTCAATAATAACCATTTTTGCTTGCATTTAATGATGGCATGTTAACATATTACATCAGGAAGACTGCAGTGGGCAAAAGGATGATTTATTTCAGGGACAGGGCTACTTAAAGTGAATTGAAGCCATTATTTTATTTCTAAAGACAGGATGAATGACAAATAATCCCATTCTATTAACTGCCATACCTCTCTTTTTCACTCTAACTATTTTCCACTAAAAAAAGAGGTTAAATTTATGACTGGCTAGGAATGATCAGACTATTGGACAATTTGTAAGACAAAAGGAATGAAGCGAAAGTAGTTGTTGTTCAGTAGATAACTGCCTACTGCTAACCGAGACTGTTATATTTGAACAGAATTAAATTTACATATAGAGAAATCAAATGTAGGTAAGGAACATGTTGTTATATATAGGCCAGCATTCTACTGGGGATTTATCCTGGCATAAATCACATTTGTAAATTGGCACTAATTAACACTTGCATTCCTGGTCATTGTGATTGGGTTCTTTAAAAATTGGTGACAGTTCCTTCATTTTGGCGGGAATAAGAGACAGAGGCAATTTTAACTGTTCAACAAACTTAGCTTTATTCTCTTCTGTTTCTTGATTAACATGGCTAAACGGATCAAAACTGCTCAACTCAGGAATCAGTCCATAACTCAACATCTTTGGTTCCGACGCAAACACTCCTCCTCTCACTTCGGGGCTGGACCAAAAAGTTCTCGGTCTGTCACCTGCCACATCAGGGTACTCCTCACTGCATACACTGTCCCACAGCATGGATGCCTCACCCACTCCCCCTCTGGGGGTGAGGTATTGCATTTAGGACCTGGACAGATCACTTTCCTCCCTCCGCCTTGGTTTAGGGGGTAAACCACAACCATCCATTCCACCGGTTTATCGACCCTCTCTCCACTCCTGGGAGAAGAGGGATCAGGAAGCAATCCTCCACTTGTCTTGAGGTTTGGGAAATCCCTCAGCAAGTCACAGACCTTATTAGCTTGTTCCTCTACCTTTTCGGTACTGTGCTGTCTCTCCCATTCCCTTCTTTCTTGCCCACTTCAATTCTAAATTCCCGCTCTTCTCTCCCTTCTTTTATCACCTCCTCCCACAATATCAAATCTTGCTCCTCCCCTTTTTCTCCCTCCTTCTCCTCCGCCAGGCATATCTCTATGGCTCTCTTCCCTTTGAATTCATCCTCCTCTATTTTTATGAGTTCCCCCTCTACACACTTAGATGCCTCCTCCTTTCTGCTGAGGACAGCACACTAGCCATCTGTCCTTCACAGTCATACAACTTATATCCAGAGTATCTAAACTCAAACAATTCCACCAATTAAACTATTGCTGCTAATTAATAAGCTGTTTTTCACATTCCTGGTTCTGCAACTTCTGGCCACAGTATCGATTCTCAAACAATGACATATAACCTCTTTGATTCACATCTTTTTAATGTACATACATATTTCTTTGTTGAGAGAAGTGTTCTTCTCGGTCTTAAAGTCAAAATAAATATCTAGTGATGCTTTGCCTCATGTGTTATGAAGTGCAAAACATTAAGTATTAAGAAGTCTAATCATTTAGGGGCAATGGCATTCGTCTGCATGATAATTTTTAATAGATTTTTTTGTAACTACTTGATAATCTGGAGAGATCTATAAGTATATAAGATCTATAAGTACTGCAGAGCTTTGCCCCAAGGCATCAAGTTTAGAGGGCACTGAAATGTGGAGCTGAATACACTGGTCGGTGTTGAAAATTTAACTTAATTTAATTTAATTTATTTATATCCCTCCTATCTGGTCGGTTAAGACCACTCTTAAACAGAAATAAACAGAAATGCTTATTTGGCATTCGTCTGCATGATATTGTGGGAGGAGGTGATAAAAGAAGGTAGAGAAGAGCGAGAATTTAGAATTGAAGTGGGCAAGAAATTCTGGTCACTTTCCTTTTTTTCATTTTCTTTTTTCAAATTCTCTTTCTTTGGTGGGGGCATTATGCATTCTCCTCGTTATTTTATTGGAGACTTGCACCCATGGCTTAAGGCAGAGTGGTCTGGAGATGATACCACTGGCTAGTGCCAAAACTGCAAATTACAGCTATGGCAACCAATGATCCAGACCAGAAGTGAGCTTTTTCTTTCACAACACTGGTAAAAAAGTGTTTCGCCCTTCCCTCTGTTATAGAAGAAGCTATATCTGTTCTATCTCCTGAAGCCCTGCTTGTTTCCTGAGTCTTTTTTTTTTTAAACTGGGTTTTTACCTTTTAAGTTGTTTATGCTGTTTTATCATTTTATGGTGGCAGGACCAGAGCAATGGCAATTCTGGGGTGTTTAAAGAGTTCCATGGCTCTCAAAGACAAAAGGGATGTTCAGGGATCACCAGAATCTGAGAGGATTGATAGGAAACTTTTACTCTCCCCCAAATGGGCACAGCTGATGACATCATCACAGTTGCAAGGCATAAAGTTGTGCAACAGGATGCCAACCTATCAAGCTATTGATATTACTCTATTATCACTTTGTAATACCACCTAAGTATTATTTTATAATAGGTGCTATGGAAATCATGCTAAATAGCTTTTTTAAAAAACCCTATAGAAATCAGAAGGCGGCACATTCTGTTTTTGCCTGAAAATAAAGCCAGATTTGTGTGATTCAAATACAAACACTGAATCACTAAGTGTTTAAAGCCAGAACTATCTACAGATCTTGGCATTAATTTATTGAGCAAAGTACAGTAAGTCATTCCTATTGAAGAACACTAATAACTGTTTTTCTCTCTGAACCTAAATGAAATGCATTGCAAATATAACAGAAAGCTATTAGCTGTTAGTGAAAAACTATTAACGGACTGGAAAATCAGCACCATCTGTTCTCCTTTGTGCCTTCATGCCTGGCATTTTAAAATATAATGCAACCGGGAAAATGAGTCCATTTTCAGACACAATTCAAAGTACTGTACTGGCTCTGACGTATATGGCTTAGATCTAGACTACCTTAAGGACTGTATTTCTCACAGAAATGTGCCTGAGTTGTGAGATCCTCAAGGCAGGCCTTTCTTTCTGTCCCACCACCCTCACACGCTATTTGGATGTTGACATCCAAGAGAGGTCCTTCTTGACAGCTGCTCTCATGCTATGGAACTCCCTTCTAAGGGAAGCTAGTTTCCTCTCCCCACAGTCATTCCATTAGTGGATAAAGATATTTTATTTAGAAAGGGTTTTGCTACTGATTGACCAGTGTTAAAGTACTTTAGCCATGGTTTCAAATGATTTTTAAAGCATGTAGTGTTTGAATGTAATAATTTATTTAATACTGTTAGAGTAATTAATCATGCATTTTTTGGTTGTAGCTCTTTTAAAATTCATATTGTGAGCCTCCTTGGGTACTGCAAGCACAGGTCACATGAGGTGAAGGGAAGTCTTACAAATTTGAAGAGGCCCTCTTCCTACTCTTCCCCATGCAAAGACACACATCTTCTTATTAAGTGAGTTGCCAGTATTTTACAACAACAAAGTGAGCACATTGTTAGAAAAAGGGCCCCCTTAAATGCTGAAGGATGTTTGTTGGTTGTGTGATTTAATGATTGGTCAATGAAAGGTAAACACACTCTTCCTTTGCAAATTTGATTTCCCAGCCATATGTCTCCAAATATAGCAAGCCACTGCCAAGTCATACAAATTTCATTTAAAATCTAATTTGACCCTTTGCCCATTTTTCTATATAACCCCCCCTCTTCAGTCCACAAGGCACTCAATGATGAATTTACATATGGAAAAATAGCAAATATGAGATTGCATTTTCTTGCCTATAAAATTGCTGGCTCAGACAGTTAGCCTAATGTTTTGTATGATAAGTTAGAAATCTTAAAAATAGTGGACCTCTTTGTGACTAAGCTCTCTGCATGTAACTTCAAGTACTCTCCCAAACAAATGGGCAATGTATGTCACATCATGGGAATCATGCGCCATTTGAAGAAGCTGTCAAAATGCCCTAAGAAAAATATGCAAAGAACAGTTGAAATTCTGGTGTACAAACCATGGTCATAAGTCTACATGTAGTTAAAACAACTTAATACCAGATAAAAGCAAAATCAATGTTAGTACTGTACATTTATGATTGTTTATATGATTTGAGTGCAACAGCTTCAGATCTTCATTTAATTATAAACAGAAAAAGTCTATCTAGGAACAAGGCAATATCATGCCATTTATGTAGTCTAAATGGGGATGAGTTCTGAAAATTAGATTTTGAATGTTCTCAGGAAAATACTTAAGAGGGTCTGTGGAATTAGAACCATGAAAAATATAAATAAATCCAATTTGAAGCTATCTTGAAGAAAAAAGGAAAAACTATCCTTGTCATCTTAAGGGACAAGTTTCTACTGAAGCACTAGATATATATTGTCCAAGAATCTGGTAAATTACTTTGGACTTCATACTTTGATGGTATGTAAGCTAACATGTATTGCTGAATATTTACCTGCAGGGAAATTTACCTCTCTATATACAATATTTACTTTTTTCTGGCAATTTTCTGAGTAAACAATTTATTGGAAAAACAGAAAAGGGCATGCAGGATTGAGGATGAAGTAGACTGAATGACTATAAATACTCTTAGCAGACCTTGTAAAAGTAATGATGGGGAAAGGTTGGCTTTAATACACCCCCCCCCATCTATGTTATTTCATTGAGAACAATTGAATTACCTTTTGTTTAATAGAGCTGGATCTTTTGTGGCTATATATCAACACCATTTAATTTATTTCTGTGAAATCAGTTTACTATCAAATAAGGAAGCTCTGTCCCAAAACATTGTAAAGCAGCCTTTATGTGATTTAGAATATAAAACTAGAGATAGGTATGAAGTTCCTTACCAATGTACAAAAAATGTTTTTGAAATTAAATAAATATAAATGTCATTTCACTCCTTTGCATGAATATTACAATTTGATGAAATGTGACATTTTACCCTACCATTTGTTTGGAAAGCAGCTGGCATGATTCAGATACCCTGTTTCCCTGAAAATACCTAACCTGAAAATAAGCCCGAGTATGATTTTTCAGGATGCTCGTAATTTAAGCGCTACCCCAAAAATAAGAACTAGTTAAATGAAAGCCCACCCTCCACCATTGTGCAGCAACCAGAAGAAAATTACATGACTGTATTTGAATAGATTGTTGTACATGAAAAAAATAAAGCATCCCCTGAAAATAAGGCCTATTGCATTTTTGGAGAAAAAATTAATATAAGACCCTGTCTTATTTTTAGGGAAACACGCTACTGTGTTGGAAGCTTTCATATAACCTTCACTGACACAATACAGAAGCTAATCAGATGTTATTCTTGAATGCTGATAATGCAAAGAGAAGCAGAGTTTTTTTTTATTGACAGTAAGTCAAACAGCCTAGTATCTGCATTCATTTTACTCCATTCTATCGGAGTGATTCTCAAATTAAGCCCAATGAAAAGGATAGGATCTATTCTAAATAAATGTGTACTTTGATTTGGATGAGTCATGAATCCCAAACTGAAATGGGCTGATCTGGACATGTATGAATCAAAGCAGAACTCCTCTGAATTTGGCAACATCTAAAACTCAACAACTTGAGCTTTCGCAAAAGCTCTTTTTGTTGAACGAATACACAAGCATAGCAGAGAGGAGAGGGTATTGTTTTGTGACTGGTAGGCTGAGATTATAATCCAAGTGAATGATTGTATTAAGTCTCTCCATAACATAGTGCTTTAGTGGAGGAATGTTGAAATAATGCATTGCAGGACGCATCCAGCCTTCAGTGACCCTTGTTAATTTCCTTTCCAAAGAGCAGGAACCTTAAAGGTGATTTTATGCAGTCTTTCGGACCTGGGAAGATATAGCACCAGCTGCTTGATTGCACTTTTTGTCTTGAGCATCTACCACCACGTTACACTTTCTTCATCCACCCCATCCTACTGCACTTGCTATGACCTTCATGCCAAATGAGCAGGAGTTAGTTTTCATGTATTATAACTCCCTGGTTTCTCCACAAATCCTTCTGAAATTTGGAAGGGTTCTAGCAGAAGGTCACCACTATGCTATTTGCATGCAAACTGCTCCAAAATTCATGGAACAGGGTAAGTAAAAGCAACCCTCCTATTTGAATATATATCCATTCTTTTTGCACCGATCATGCTGACATTTTCTAGATTTCTGAACTAGAAGCACTTTCATCTGGTAACATATTTTCACAGCAATAATTAATTAAAATCCTAGGGAGATAAGCATGTCTGAAATCCCTAAAATGTAAATGTGAATGATGTAAATTCTCACTTCTTATTTTTACTTTTAAGATGAGGAATTATAACATTATTATCTTTTCCCACTGACAATGATGGGATATTATCATTTGCTGAAATATTTTGTGCAAAAATGTCAACTTTTACATAAAGTTCCAAAAGAGTGTGAAAAAGTCATGCAATTGAGTCGCTGCTGTATACATAGAGGCTCTCTCCACATGAATCAGAACATGAAAAAGTCAGGCTTCTGTACAAAGCAACCTTTCCCCCTTCAGATTATCACTTTCATGTATTTAAGGATGATAGAGAGGGTGATGCTAGCAGGCTCCCATCATCATGTGCAAGACATATGCTTTCAGAAATCCTAAATGGAGCTAATGTCAGTGCAATTTCAATGTCAGATAACTCATAAGAATTCATCTGTTTTTAATATGATTTTCTGCACTGGAGAGTGTTTGGTCTATAAAGACCACAAATGGACAGGTTGTGGTCCTCCAGGTAAATTATGAATAGATTTTGTAATAAGGAGATACACATTGTAATGCTTTAAGCTTGTTTGAATACAGTATCTTCTGGAATTTTAAATGAATGTTTGGAAATGCTAATATAGTACTGTAAAAATATAGGTTTGTCTACAAATGTCATTTAGGTCCTTCTATATTTTTATTTATTTATTTATTTATTTATTTATTTATTTATTTATTTATTTATTTATTTATTTATTTATACCCCACCTATCTATAAATATCCAACCTGCAACAGACAGATAAATAATAAGGCAATCATCAAATTTTGCTGCTGTTTAATACTGTTCTTATATATACAAACGATTGTTTACCTGGCAATACAGAATGGAATCCTTAGACGTCCATGTCTGCTTAATTTTCACAAAATTCAAAATTTTATTCTGCTTGTATTTCAAAGATGAGTCTGTATTAATGCAATAGAAAATGTACTCTGCATACACCTCACTGTTCTGATTTCATGGGTGCCCAGAGCCTAGCAATCCTTCCAGGCACTTCTATCCTTCCTGTTCTGCTCTCTTTGCAGATACATAGTGAGGAACAGATAGTGCTGATATGATTTAATAAATTATGTTTTATTTAGAACAGCATTACTGGAGACAGACTTTCCATTTTCAGTTTCAATTAACAATAACCCCTATGTATGCAATACATGTGTTTAAGTCCCACCCTTATTCCAAATGTGTCCTAATTCTTTGTCTGTTGTTAAATATATGAGCCTTATCGGGGTGGTCCATGGATTGAGTGGGTGGGTGGGGGAAAGCTTGCTCATTGGTAGCATATTATCGGAATCCATGTTCTGGATTATTATACTACCAGGGCCTAGAGCTTCGAAAGATTCCTTTCTTGCACCAGAACTCCCAAGAATTCCTCAGTAACCATAATCACTTTGCTCTAGCCAAGGGGTCTCCAAACTTTTCAGTATGAGGGCCATATCATATATTCTACACATTTTGAGGGCCAAAGGAGGGAAGGGAGACCCAAGCGAACCTCTACCCCCACTGTCTTTGCAAAGCAAAGTAGCAGAATATATGATTTGGCATGTGGAACTCAATAGTTCTTAACTCTGCTTTGTAGTCAGTTTTTTTTGGGGGGGGGATTAATCGTATCTGATTTGCCTTTTGCAAAATGACTTTTGGAATGGAAAATTGTTGATTCAAAAGAGTAGCTTCATGTTTCGGGCCCCAGATCTCACCTCTGGGTTTGGATCAATTTATTCTCTTTATAGTATCCAACCTGGCAGAATGGCAGCCATTTCGTGAATTAACAAATAGCAGCCATTTTGTATGGGTGCCTACCACAGTCTCCCAAATTTCAAAATGTGCCCAATGACAACCCCCCGTCCATGTTGGGGATCCTGCTCTATCATTGATATTGTCTATAGCAATATACAGTTGCTGTATACTGCCCTTGAAAATAATCAAATCCTAGTCTAAAGGTAGTACTATGGGCCAATATTCAGGATAAGCAAGCAGGAAAAGTATCTCCTTCCACAGAATGTAGATACAGTGGTGCCTCGCTTGACAACGATAATCCATTCCGTTCAAATTGCTATTAAGCGAAATCGTCGTCAAGCAAAAGTAAAAAATCCACTGAAATGCATTGAAAACCGGTCAATGTGTTCCAATGGGTGAAATACCTCATCGTGCAGCGAAGATCCTCCATACAGCGGCCATTTTCCAATGCCTGTAAAGCGAAGAATCCATCCTGAACACAGCGGGGAGCCATTTTGAAAACCCAACGATCAGCTGTTTTTGATCATCATTAAGTGAAAAATCGATTCCCGAAGCAGGGAACCGGTCGTCGTCAAGCAGATTTTCCCCATTTAAACATTGTTTTGCAATCACAATAGCGATTGCAAAAAACTCATCATAAAGTGGATTTGTCGTGGAGCGGGGTAATCGTCAAGCAGGGCACCACTGTAGTTCTAATGACATTTAAAACTGGAAAGAGATAATGAATCAATATTGGTATTAATGCAGATTATTATAAAAGCAGGAGAATGGTCCTCATAGGCCTAATTTGATTGACTTGGAGACTGAATAAACCAGGAAAATAATGCTGCCTACGCTTTCATTTGTTATGTGTCATTTGAGGCCAATATGCCTTTTCGGCTCTGAAGTGGAATTTTACACCTTACTGTGACAACTGAGAAGAGAAATTTTAATAATCAGGTTATAAAGCATAGCCATATTTTACTATTAACATATAAAATCTGTTGCACCTACCTCAGAGCCATTCTACAGACCTTAAATGTTCTCTGTGATGATCTTCCCCCAAAGGACATCTAACAGTACAGTGGGGGAAATTGCAGCATCTGTCAAATGTACTCACCTAATGAGATTTACTATCTGACTGACATTTTTGGACAAATAACAATGACATGTATGTATACACAACCAACACACACACACAATTAATAAGTAGGATAGTGTCAGGTTGCCAGGTGCAGGACAGATTTTAATAGTTACCATTAAGACACATAAAAACAGGATTCTGAAATTTCTTCAGAATTTTTGTAACAAATCATAAGGGATTACCTGCCCTCAGCGATGTCAAACATTAGAGAAAATATAACTCTTAATTTTGAAGATAATGCAATGTTTTCCATTTGACAGTTTTTATGATTGCATTTTCCTTTTTGCTTAGGGAGATATATGATCACTATGTTGCCTTACTGATAAATGCAATAGGGAGAGTTTTGCACATATTGTAAGGGATCTGCTTAATTTTTCTGCATGCATCTTTTCAGCAGAACCACTTTTTACATTTTTGTACAGGTTTTCCAAAATAGCCATCCTTTCATCTGCTTCAGCCTGCTCTGTTGACATTCACTACGGATTACCTGCATTTTCAAATGGAAAGGTAGCTAAACAAGCATTTGCCTATAAGAAATCAAGGTCAAATTGCATGCAACTCTTCAGGAAAAGTATAGCTAAAATGATCATATTTGTTACATGAGAAAGCTGTAAGCTGCTAGAGGCATTCTTCAACCAGGGCATTATTAATCCTAAAGTTGATATTGTTTGGCTTATAGAAAAGTGTCCTGTCAGACAAAAAGAATGCATTCGATGTCTTTAACATACCCATCCAGTAGACCAAATATGATCTTTTGGTCCCTTAACAACTCAAGTCTATGGTAATAAGCTTTATAATGGGTGAGTTGTTCACTTCCTTAAGGTACTACCATTTCAGTGATTTTGGTAAGAATCACAGCAAAGATCATGGTTCTTTGCCTTTCCAAGTATCTTGAAAGTACTTTAACGGAATTACTGAAGTTACAGTTTCAAGCCTCTCCAAGTACATTTTGAAAACATTCTCATTCTAGTTAGTTTAAACAAATAACTATTTACTTTAATATAATTAAAAGGTGACTACAATAGTTACTTTTAGTTACTTTCTAAATAAGTCAGAATGCTACAAGCTATTAGTCTGTGGTACAAAAATATTCAAGAAGAAATGCTGTAATTGTACAAATTATGGGGGAAAATATATTTACTGCTGCATCATAAAATTAGTGAAATTATCTCACATTACAGTCATAAAGTAATTTAATTTTGCCTTGGCTGTTGCAAAAAAATAAATTATCAGAAAAGAGTTACTCCCAAGCTTTGGTCATGGTATGTGAGCCTACTTTTTTTCTTGTTTAGGACAATAAGGTTAAATGAATTGTTTTAGTGTACTTTTTTGAGTTTGATGCTATCTAAAAACAGTTTTGTGGCTGTTCCTTTAAAATGCAGAGAGAAAATATGACCTATTTCAGCTTGCTTGAAATTGTGAAGCTTAATTTTCTTAGACTGCAATTAGTAATTTGACAGGCAGCTCATGTCTGTGCTTTTCTAAACATAGGCACTTGTATCATTCAATGTAACATTCTTGTGTGTTAGGCAAAAATAGAAACGAAAAAGATGCTGAAGGAGAGAGAAAACATTTTGCCACTGTTTATGGCAGTGATTACCGGTAATTATTACTTAAGTGCACTCTTTAATGTAAAGGCTGGAATCCTACTATGTTAATGTAAGATTTGCACAACTTGCTGCAGCCAGTTTCTAAAAGAGCATTCTTCAGGTATGTGCTTATCAAAAGACAGAGAAAAGAAATAGTAGCTCAGTTTCTCAGTGGGGGTGGGAAAATGGTAACAGATGACAAATAAAAGGCAGACGTGTGAAATTCTTACTTGAGCTCAGTTTCCCACCCACCCCCTCCAAAATGCAGTCTGTGACCCTCCAGGCAAATATGAATTTCAAGTGGAGAGGACAGGACTGCAGTTTGAATTTAATAAATAGTCTATGGATATCTTATTACTTTGAAGGAGTTCAGCACTCCAGGGCTCAATGAACTGCATTCAAGAATATTGGAAGGGACTCGCTGAAGAACAAATAAAACCACTGTCTACTATTTTTAGAAATCAAAGAGGTGAAGTGCCAGATGGACTGGAGGAAGGCTTATGTTGTCCCTTGTCTTTAGGTAAAGGTAAAGGTTCCCCTTGACAATTTTTGTCCAGTCGTGTTCGACTCTAGGGGGCGGTGCTCATCCCCGTTTCCAAGCCATAGAGCCAGCGTTTTGTCTGAAGACAATCTTCCGTGGTCACATGGCCAATGCAACTTAGACACGGAACGCTGTTACCTTCCCACCGAGGTGGTCCCTATTTATCTACTTGCATTTGCATGCTTTCGAACCGCTAGGTTGGCAGGAGCTGGGACAAGCGACGGGCACTCACTCCGTCACGTGGATTCGATCTTACGACTGCTTGGTCTTCTGACCCTGCAGCACAGGCTTCTGCGGTTTAACCCGCAGCACCACCACATCCCTTGTCTTTAAGAAGGGCCAAAAAGGAGGAACACAGAAACCACAGACCAGTGAGCCTGACATGAATCCCAGGGAAAAGTCTAAGGATGATTATAAAGTGGTCACTTCGCCAGCACTTTGATAATGATATACTAATAACCAACGTGGATTTTTCAAGGACAAATCCTATCAGACTAATCTTATCTCGTTTTTGCATTGGGTAACTTCCATAGTAGCTGGTGGGAATGCTGTAGACCTATCTTGACTTCAGCAAAGCTTTTGACAAAGTGCCCCATGATATTCTAATTAGCAAGCTAAGTAGGTCTGGGCTAGATAGAATATCTGGTTACAGAATAATACTCAGAAAATGATTATCACCGGCTTCTTCTCAAACTGGAAGTAAGAAGTGGGATACCCCTTGGCTCATTCCTGGACCCTGTGCTCTTCAATATATTTATTAATGACTCAGAGGAGGAGGTGCAGAGATTACATATCAAATTTTCAGATTACACAAAACTGGGTGGAAAAACTAATGCACTGGAAGACAGAAAAAAACGTGAGAAGGATCTTGGAATTATTGTAGACCACATGCTAAATATGAGCCAACAGTGTGATATGGCTACCAAACAACAACAAAAAGAAAAAGGCAAATTCTATTTTAGGTTGCATTAACAGAAGTAGAGTCTCCAAACCCAGTGCAGTACTTTGTTCAGTCGTTTAGTCATGTCCGACTCTTCGTGACCCCATGGACCAGAGCACGCCAGGCCCTCCTATCTTCCACCGCCTCCCGGAGTTGTGTCAAATTCATGTTGGTTGCTTAGATGACACTGTCCAACCATCTCATCCTCGGTCGTCCCCTTCTGCTCTTGCCTTCACACTTTCCCAACATCAAAGTCTTTTCCAAGGAGTCTTCTCTTCCCATGAGATGGCCAAAGTACTGGAGCCTCAGCTTCAGGATCTGTCCTTCCAATGAGCACTCGGGGTTGATTTCCTTTAGAATTGATAGGTTTGTTCTCTTTGCAGTCCAGGGAACTCTCAAGAGTCTCCTCCAGCACCACAATTCAAAGGCATCAATTATTCGGCGGTCAGCTTTCTTTATGGTCCAGCTCTCACTTCCATACAACACTACAGGAAAAACCATAGCTTTGACTAATCGGACTTTTGTTGGCAAAGTGATGTCTCTGCTTTTTAAGATGCTGTCAAGGTTTGTCATTGCTTTCCTCCCAAGAAGCAGGCGTCTTTTAATTTTTGGGCTGCTGTCTCCATCTGCAGTGATCATGGAGCCCAAGAAAGTAAAATCTGTCACTGCCTCCATATCTTCCCCTTCTATTTCCCAGGAGGTGATGGGACCAGTGGCCATGATCTTAGTTTTTTTGATGTTGAGTTTCAGACCGTTTTTTGCACTCTCGTCTTTCACCCTCATTACAAGGTTCTTTAGTTCCTCCTCACTTTCCGCCATCAGAGTGGTATCATCTGCATATTGGAGGTTGTTGATATTTCTTCCTGCAATCTTAATTCCAGCTTGGGATTCCTCCAGTCCAGCCTTCCGCATGATGTATTCTGCATATAAGTTAAATAAGCAGGGTGACAATATACAGCCTTGTTGTACTCCTTTCCCAATTTTGAACCAATCCGTTGTGCCATATCCAGTTCCAACTGTTGCTTCCTGTCCCACATATAGGTTTCTCAGGAGATGGATAAGGTGGTCAGGCATGCCCATTTCTTTTAGGACTTGCCATCGTTTGCTGTGGTCCACACAGTCAAAGGCTTTTGCATAGTCAATGAAGCAGAAGTAGATGTTTTTCTGGAACTCTCTGGCTTTCTCCATAATCCAGCGCATGTTGGCAATTTGGTCTCGAGTTCCTCTGCCCCTTCGGAATCCCGCTTGTACTTCTGGGAGTTCTCGGTCCACATACTGCTGAAGCCTACCTTGTATGATTTTGAGCTTAACCTTGCTGGTGTGTGAGATGAGTGCAATTGTCCGGTAGTTGGAGCATTCTTTGGCACTGCCCTTCTTTGGTATTGGGATGTAGACTGATCTTTTCCAGTCCTTTGGCCACTGTTGAGTTTTCCAAACTTGTTGGCATATTGAATGTAGCACCTTAACAGCATCATCCTTTGAGATTTTAAATAGTTCAACTGGAATGCCATCACCTCCACTGGCCTTGTTGTTAGCCAGGCTTTCTAAGGCCCACTTGACCTCACTCTCCAGGATGTCTGGCTCTAGGTCAGCAACTATATTGTCTGGCTTGTCCGGGATATCCAAAACTTTCTGATATAATTCCTCTGTGTATTCTTGCCACCTCTTCTTGATGTCTTCTGCTTCTGTGAGGTCCCTTCCATTTTTGTCTTTTATCATGTCCATCTTTGCACAAAATTTTCCTCTAATATCTCCAATTTTCCTGAACAGATCTCTGGTTTTTCCTTTTCTGTTATTTTCCTCTATTTCTTTGCATTGTTCATTTAAGAAGGCCCTCTTGTCTCTCCTTGCTATTCTTTGGAAGACTGCATTCAATTTTCTGTAACTTCCCCTATCTCCCCTGCATTTTGTTTCCCTTCTCTTTTCTGCTATTTGTAAGGCCTCGTTGGACAGCCACTTTGCTTTCTTGCATTTCCTTTTCTTTGGGATGTTTTTTGTTGCTGCCTTCTGTACAATGTTACGAGCCTCTATCCAAAGTTCTTCAGGCACTCTGTCCACCAAATTTAGTTCCTTAAATCTGTTCTTCACTTCTACTGTGTATTCGTAAGGGATTTGGTTTAGATTATACCTGAGTGGCCCAGTGGTTTTTCCTACTCTCTTCAGTTTAAGCTTGAATTTTGCTATGTGAAGCTGATGATCAGAGCCACAATCAGCTCCAGGTCTTGTTTTTGCTGACTGTATAGAGCTTCTCCCTATTTAGGACTGGTTAGACTTCAGTTTAAGTACTCTGTCCAGTTTTGGACACCACACTTTAAAATGGATGCCAATAAACTGAAACATGTTGAGAGAGCAATAAGGATCTAGTGGCATTAGAGAGGAAGAAAGGATAATGAAGCAGCACTGAGAAAAGACAAAACAGTCATGGATTTTCCTTCAGATTCCTCTGGCTGAGGATATGATTTAATAACTGTGTGCATCTAATAATATGCTTAGAGACTAACAAAGTTATTTCCTTTAATATATGATGTTTTGAAGAAATGCTTTCTACTTTGTATCTTTCTATTTTAACAATTTTGACTTTCCCCCTATGCTTTTAAATTGCTGTTTTTAAAGTTATAATACTACTTTTTACTGATGTATTCTTTTTTTATATGTCCTTGTTTGCTCCTGTATTTTATATTCAAATATGACTTAGGTATTTGTATAGAACTTAAGTTTAGTTTTTATATATATTTCAAGTATTTGTGCTTACAGTTTTCTTTATACCTGTAACCTTTTTGGATATTACAGTTCTGAAGTATTTTCTGCATATGGAATATAAAAGCAATGTACATTAATAAAGTTTGTAGAATAGACAAGCTGATGCCTTTTGGAATTTTTGCAACAATGAAAATACATGCTTTGATAGATGAATTTTGATATGATTGTCTGTGATTATTTGGTTTCACTTTGGAATTAACCCTTTATTGCAGTGGTTCCCAACCTTGGGTCCCTAAATGTTCTTGGACTAAAACTCCAAAGACCATGCTACCTGTAAAACTCTGTGTATGACCAATATACTATTGCAAACTATAGGCATATCAGATGAATAATTCCAGTTTATTTCTGGTGCTTTCTCTCCTAGAGTTGTTTATATTTAAACTGATAACATATTCTTACACTATGCACATGCCAGATTACATAAAAATATCCACAGTGTCCCATCAATCCCTGCATGGAAAATATAATATAGTACAGTATATTGAAACATATGAGTCACCATAATGTCAGCGGCTGATTTGCTGACATTATCATTTCCCAACATCAGGGCCCCCGGAAAAGACCCTGATGTTGGGAAAGTGTGAAGGCAGGAGGAGAAGGGGACGACAGACAACGAGATGGTTGGACAGTATCATCGAAGCCACCAACATGAATTTGACCAAACTCTGGGAGAGAGTGGAAGACAGGAGGGCCTGGTTTGCTCTGGTCCATGGGGTCATGAAGAGTCGGACATAACGACTAAACAACAACAATCATTTCTAAAATCATGCAACCTAGAAGATGCCCCCCTGGCACTTCTGAAAAGTCAAGGGTTATTTTAGTGGTAATATTCTCTACCTGAACACTGAGAAGTTCATCAGAGGGTTTATTTACATTCTGAAGAATACAGAAGATAACAAAAACGTAGCCAGTTTGAAAACAATGGGAAGTGTGAAAAGCACCTACTGGGATAATTAGCACTTTTAGCAGGTAAAGCATTATTTCTTAGATGAGCTCTCTGTATAGTTTAACTCTGAGAGATCAGGATAGGAGCAGTGCCTTTTTAATGAAAACATTCCTAGAGGCAAATCAGTCAGCATCAGTAATATAATGGCTATAAGACACAGGGCCATGTGGATCTCTTCTATTGTGTAACTCCATGTCTCCTGTACCTGTATGCAGGTGGGTCAGGACTTTGAAACTCCTTGTATGGTAACAACCTTGGTTAGAGTCTTCAGTAATTATGGCTATTTGTACAAAATGAAATATTATCATCAAGGCTTGGACAAGGTACTTTCTGGAATACCTTTAATAGCAACTTCCAGATGCTGCATAAGGAACATAGCAGCAATGAAGATAAACACACTTGTGTAGAACATGACTCTGGGCAGTCGGGAATTCTTGAAGCTGTAGTCCAAAAAGTATTTTTTTTTCCAAACCCTGTTAGCACTGAGGGTGAAACATCCATGGGAATTAGTGCATTTTCCCTTCTTACAGGATTTGCCTGTGTATCTTTCAAAGCCCAAACACAAAACACCATGTGCCAAAGGCAAACTAGGAAGAGGAGGAAAAGTGCAAGCTACAGTATGAAAAGAAAAGTCATTTCACCATTTTAGGAAGCACTTTTAAAAAAAAGAACAAACCACTCGCTCCACTACCATCTGAAAATTAATAGCTGGGGAGCAATAGAGCATTACTGCCTTTACTGCCTTGCTTGTGTTCTTCTTGTAGGTGTTGTTTATTTGTATACTGCATTTCTCACAACTATCAGACCAATTTACACATCAGTATGAATAAATATAATAACCATAAAGCAGAGAAGTATAGCATTAGCATGTATAATTTATAATTCAAAATAGGCTGGATAACTTCCAGGCATGAGTTCACTGCCTTCTGCCATTCTATTGAGGCTGCAGTCTACCTACCACAGTTGCACTGCCCAACTCACCATGGGATTAGTTGCTACTCACTCCCCCATTTCCTTTTGAAAAAGGGACCATGAGGAGTGAGTGTCTTTTTTCTGAACAAAGTCATTGTTTCTGAGGCTCCTAGGGGCTTCAAAACAAGGTGCACAGTTTCCACGTGCACACAATTCCCATACTTTTGAGGTTGGTCCTCTGCAAAAACGGATGGGGGGGGCTCTATGTGGTTTGCAAACTTAAAATATATCAAAAGAGACATTTGATTACTCACTGTGGAAAAGTCAGTGGCATTTGTGCACTGTCAGAATCATGTACAGTATTTTTTTAAAATCAGTGTATTTGACAGACAGTAACCATTTATGCTTTTATTGAAGTCAGGGAAAGCAAAATGTTACATCACTAATACTATTCAATTCATATCACTACAATTCCTTCCAAATGTTGATAAAATAGTTTCATCTTTCACATAGCCTTGATCATTGCAAAAGAAAAAAAAGAAAATATCCCCAACCTCTTTCTGTTGGTAAAGACCAAGCCATCTTCTTTAAAAATACATTAACTTGATGGACATTGTGGGATACATTTATTGAGTGACTTCTGCTAGAAAGATCATTTCTTGTGTCTCCCACACATTTCAAGGAGATGGTTGTTGTAGGTTTTTCAGGCTGTTTGGCCATGTTCTGGAGGCTTTTCTTCCTAAAGTTTCACCAGTCTCTGTGGCCAGCATCTTCGGAGGACAGGAGCTAGAACTCTATGTAGCTCCTGTCCTATGAAGATGCTGGCCACAAAAACTAGCAAAACGTTAGGAAGAAAAACCTCCAGAACATGGCCTTATAGCCTGAAAAACCTACAGCAACCATTGGGTCCCAGCCGTGAAAGCCTTCAAGAATACATTTCAAGGAGATTTTGTGCAAAAATGCATTAGTGCTCCCTGCAACTGATTTCTTTTTGCTCTTGCAAGCATCCAAGACCATGAATCTCCGGAATGTGATCTGACAATAAATACGAAAGTCTCAGAGACATCTAGGTGGGGTGGTATGACAATGAATGGTGTGGGCTGACTATGCCCCCTGCCAACTTTTTGCACTCTGATTTTGTTTCCAGTTACTTTAATCTTTTTCAACATGAGACTACGGGCCACTTGATCAGACAAAACCAAGGCAGTTTGAAAGTTGGAATGCAAACTGTTTTACAATATACTGTAATGGAAGGGAAGAGCCATAGTCAGTGGTGTTGAAGGTCATCTGCATGCAAAAGGTCTGAGGTTCACTCCCTGGTATCTCAAGCTAAAATGATCAAGTTTGTCCAATTTACACCTGACCTTTCTCAACACTGAGGATGGCCCTTCTCCTCCCAACAGCAAATTGTAAGGTAGGTCAAGCGGATAGCTCAGGTTTCAGTAGAACAACCAGTCTTTTCACTGAGCAATGCACCTGCCTCAGGTGGTGCATTGGGGAAGGGAATCGGAAGGGTGCTTAGGAAAACGGATACACAGAACAGTTGATTTCCCACAGCATCTGAACTGTAGTGTCTTGGCTCTGAGCAGGCTCCCTTGGAGAAACACTATTAGCCCTGAAGAAAACATCAGCTCTGTATAGAAGTGGCTTTTGGTGGGAGGCATGTGGCATCCTCCTCTGGCAATAACAGCGGGTAATGAGTATTTGTGGACACTGCTCAACTTTTACAAAGAAGTTTCCTTCTCCTGCTCACCCTTTCCCTCTCTGTCCTGGAAGGAGTGGCACTGTCCTTTTCTCCTCTCCAGGTCCTACACTGCTGTCTTGGAAACGTGCCCATTTCTTCTGGTGTGTGTATGTGGCATAGGAGCCTCCCTGCTGCTGCTGCTGCCACCTTCTCCTATGGTAGGGAAATGTCTCCTAGTTTTCTTGGATGCATAACTGGTGTGTGTGTGTGTGTGTGTGCAGGGGTGATAGGAGAGCTTGGGCTCCCCCCTGGGGTATCCTGGATCTCCCAAGCCCCAGCCCAACCAGCCAGTACATAGGGTAAGGTGCGGGCAATGGCAAAGACTTATTTCTGAGACTTTGGGGAGTCAGGGCCAGAGAAGACACAACACTGCTAGACAGCTCCTCAGAGGAGTCTCGGGACCAACGGAACCAACAGGGCCTGTGCAGCACTTTCAAGATTAAGGCGTTTTAGTTGGCAGAAGCTTTTTGGGGAGAGTCGGACACGACCCCCCCAGGAAACAGAAAAAGTCCTTTTAAAAAATCCCTTTAAACCAGACAGTTCTGCCTTTCAAGATTTTCCCGCTCCAGGCTGCAATTTCGTCCCCACTTACCTGGGAGTAGGTCCCCCTGAATTCAATGGGGCTTTTTGTTGTTGTTTAGTCGTGTCCGACTCTTTGTGACCCCATGGACCAGAGCACGCCAGGCCCTCTTGTCAATGGGGCTTCTAAGTAAACATGCATCAGGACGGCGCCATAATAAACCCGCCTGAAAGCATTTATTCCTGACCTTAGGTCCACCATGGACCCGCACGCAAAACCCTGGAGAAAAGGGAAACGAGTAACGGCCGGCCCGGGAGGGCCTACCTCTGGATGCTACACCCCCCCAACCCCTTTCCTCCTTCGTGTCAGCGGCGCCGATGCCAGAGGCGAGCGTTTGGGAGAGTGCGGGGGGGGGGGAGCGGCTGCCGCAAGGTCTCTCGGCGGCAGGAAGGATCCCCGGCGGCGGCCGGAGGAGCAGGAAGTTCCCCGCGGCCGCCGAGAGCCGAAGCCGCGTCTCCTCGTCACGTGACTCCTCGCCAAGCGCTCCGTGTGGGGGCGGGGTCGAGTTCGGGAAGCAGCGCCGAGGAGGGAGGGCGGAGGGGAGGGAGACCGCCAGGCAGGCAGGCAGGCAGGGGAGCCTCTCCGCAGGAGGAGGAGGAGGAGGAGGAGGAGGAGGCGGCGAGCAAGCGAGCCACGATGAGCGCTCCGCGGTGGCCGTCCCCTTGCCTGGCGCCTCGGCTCGGCGCCTCTTCCTGGTGGCGGTGACCTGCCTGCCTGCCTGCGCCCGCCCGCCCGCTCCATGCAGCTCTTCTTCCATTGCGGAAGCGTCGCGGCTCTTCTGCTCCGGGGACGCCTGGCTCTGACGACGGCAGCAGCAACGGCCGCCGGGTTCCCAGCCCGAGCGCTGCGCCTCTGCCGGCCGGCTGGGAAGTAAATGCCGGTGGCAGCGGCGGCGGCGGCGGCGGTTCTCCTGGCCCCCCCGTGGCTACCCCCACGGGCGACAGGAGGACTAATATGCTCACTCGGGTAAAGTGTGCCGTGGCCAATTTCATGGGAGGCATCATGGCTGGCAACTCGGGCTCGGAGCACGGCAACGGCATGGATTTGCCCCTCCGCTTCCCTTACGGCCGGCCCGAGTTCCTGGGGCTCTCCCCGGACGAGGTCGAGTGCTCCGCCGACCACATCGCCCGGCCCATCCTCATCCTCAACAAGGAGACGAGGCGCCTGCCTTGGACCACGGGATATGCCGAGTGAGTAGCCGAGGACTAGCCGCCCGCTCGCCCGCCGGCTGACTGACCCGGCTCGTCTGCCCCGCCGAGGACGGACCGGGTGGTGGGTGTGTGTGAGGCGGCGGCGGCGCTGCTCTCTCCTCCGGGCCCCGCTGCCGGCGACTTGGCCGGGAGGTGCCGAGCCACGTCCCCCTCTCTGGCTGCCAGGAAGGAGGTTGCCGCAGGAGAAGAAAGTGGGGGGGGGGGGCGGCGGCGGCGGGCGAGGAGGGCCCCTCAGAGCACCTGCCGGGGGGGGGGAGGTCGCAGGGAGGAGGAGGGAAGTCGCTGAGGGGCTTCAGGAAGGGAGAGCGTGAGGGAAGGAGGAGAAGCCGCCGACCACAACACGCTCGTTTTCGGAGCTGGGCGCGCTTAACTTTGGAAATGGGAAGTACAGTACCCCGTCCTCCCTTGGAAGGAATGCGGTCTTCTGGCTTGGAAACAGAGGTTCCCTTTCAGATTTCTGTTTCAGAGTGTGGTGGTGGTGGGGTGGATGACAGCCAGCTTGCAGTATATAGACCTTGGAAACAGATCACTGGATGTGGTGTGAGGGGGCTATATGTGGCATTTAAATTGCCCAAGGAAGTCATTTCCCGGTTCCTGCCTCTGTAATGTTCTGCTTGTGGCTGTGAACATGTACTGTACTTTGTACATGCCCCAAATAAGCTACTGATCCCTGTCCATAAGTTCAGGGGCAAAACTCTGGGAAATGCTGCATATAATGTACATTTGTTGATTAATATTTATGTCCCATCTTTCCTCCAGCCAACTCAAGACTGTGCATGACTTGTATTCTACCCTGTTTATCCTCACAAGAACCCTATGAGGTAGATAAGGCTTGAAAGAATGACTAGCCCACAGTGAGTTTCATGACTGAGCAGGGATTTAATTTGGGTCCCCTGAGTTTCATTGCCACACTTGACATATTACAGTGATCGAAACATCTTCCAGCAAGTGATAGCCTCTGTTTCTTGCCTCAATTAATTCTTTCACCTAAATCGGTTGGCTCGGTTAACTACTCTGAATGGTTATGAGGTTTTAGGTTCTTGTCAACTCCCATTGAGCAGTGGGACTGAATTACAGTGGACCCTTGACTTACAGACGGCTTGACTTACAGACTTTTTGAGTTACAGACTTTTCTGGCTGCAGAATTTAGGTTTGACTTGCAGACTGAGATTTGACTTACAGACCAGAAAAAAACCAAAATGGAACAAAAACGGCCTGTTATGGGATTAATCGGTTTTCAATGCACTGTAGGTCAATGGAGACTTGACTTACAGACTTTTTGACTTGAGAACCGCCTTCCAATACGGATTAAGTTCTCAAGTCAAGACCCCACTTGCCTCTATTTGAATATGCTGAGGATTTGTATCTTTACCTTTTGATCCTGTTTATTTGAAAATAAATTCCTGTGAATTTGATGAGATCATTCTCATGCAAGAATACATAATGCTATTGCCATTGATTGTCATAAATTTGTAACTCCCTATGTACTGTCAAGTTCTGTGATCTAGGTCTTGGAGTCTAGTTAATGACATTTTGAAGTGTGTGTAGGATGCAAAAGCAAAACATATTTGAGCCCTTCTTTCTTTCCCTCAAGCACCAACCAACATGCAGGGCTTCTCACAGGCTGTTTTGTATTTCCTCCTGTGGAGGAGTGGCATTTAGCAGAGAGGTTTTTTTTTTTTTGCCTAGCCTTTGGGTTATTCCTAGTTACTAGTAAGGAGGATGTGTTGTTAATGTGGGGTGGAGGGAGAGAGAAGAGAGATCAAAAATAGCTGTATCTTCTTTCCTGCTTCACTGTTGGGTGAAGCAGGCATACACACACCCCTTTTCAGGACTGTGCTACAAAGATGATGATTGGAGCCTGGAACCGTTGATCAGTTCATTCTCAAAATTTTCCATCCTTTCTGCACGCAACCACTCTGTTGCTGTAGAAGCAAGGCCCAGAAGGTGGAATGAAGGAGACTACAGTACAGTCATTTTCTTGCATTTTTGCTCTATATTTCTTAAAGTCATATTAACTTTATTTCTTTTACTACAGACTTTCATATCTGAATGGAAGGCTTAAAATAATGAAGTGCTTTCCAGTGTTGAGCCTCTACAGTTTATTGCCGGTATAAATGTTTTAATAAGATGGGAATGATATGCAGCCTTTGAACTGGTAGCAAATGGTTTTTCCCCAGAGTTGTTGATGGGTCAAGTTGATTCAGGTCCGGAAACACCTAAAACAATTTTTTAAAAGTGTTGATCCAAACAGAAGCCTATGACGAACATTTTATAAGTAAAGGGAACATGATCAGGGAAGCATATCTCCCTTTTGCCCAGCTTTCTCCTAGATCTTTGCACTTCACGAAAGTCCAAATTCCATGACACATAGAAGATGGAGTAAGCTTGTTTTCTGCTATAGGACCCACTTCAGTGGATTCAAATTACAGTAACAAGAAAATAGATACCAATTAAACCTTGAAGAGAACATTTTCATGGCAAGAGCTGTTTGGCTGTACTGTGTAAAGTAGTGGATTGAAGTTTTCCAAATAGAAGTTTGAATGGCCATATAGTATCAGGGACACTTTACCTGTGGTTTTCCCACATTGGTAGTGGAATGTATTATTTGATTCTTGGTGTACCTTAGACTAATAATCATCATGTGCCATCCAGTCAATTTTGAAATATGGTGACCCTTTTCAGGGTTTTTTTAGGTAGAGAATATTCAGATCTGGTTTACCATTCTCTTTTTCTCGGAGTGCCCTGGGACTGTGCAGCTTAACTGTCTGGCTCTTCTCCCTGGAGGCACAGTGGGGAAACAAACTCCCAGCCCTTGGCTTTGCAGCCAGATACTTTTGGAGTTGACAATTCCAAAATTTTTATGATTTTGTGAATCTTGTGGAGCATTTGTGTGTATATTCACAGATTTAGGGCCTTAAGTGGCAAACGCTCAATGGGCTCAAATGCTGCAGTCAGATTGTAAACTGCAACTTGTTACAAAGATCATATAGCACCCCCCCACTATAGTAGATCCACTGGCTGCTGATCCGTTTCCGAGCGCAATTCAAAGTGCTGTTTTTAAGCTATAAAGCCCTAAATGGTTTAGGTCCAAGCTATCTAAAAAAACTATCTTCCTTTATGAGCCTGCATGGGTGTTAAGATCATTGGGGAGACCTTTCTCTTGGCCTCATTACACTCTCTTTTTTTCATAGCTCTTTGATAAATCTTTTCTGGTTAAGTCCAAAGATTTCATATTACTTTGTAGGATTGAAGGGATCTCTGTAGTCTACAGGCTCTTATAGTCTACAGTCTTCAGCTGTTTGCAGCTGAAATCATGTTCTGTATGGAAGACAAAATATCACTTGGTCAGTTCTTACAGAATATTGCTGAAGAAGCCCTCTCTCCAATATTGTTGTGGTATCTGCAGAAGAACTGTCAATTCTTGTATGTGCTGCTTCCTTTCAAAGAAGATTTTACCTTGACAACCAACTTCTCTCATAGTTACTCCATCAGCCACGGGAATTGAATTCTGTTCAGCTTTAGTAGACTGTCCTCCCCCTTCTGCACGGTAACAAAGAGAAATTGTTGTTAACTTGCTGCCAGCCTTTTTTTTATTCCAAAGGTACCTTGAAATAGTCACTCGGGGTTTTTTTTAACCAACATTGGAGACTGGTTTGTTCCATGCTTGACTTGTTTTGGTGGGAAAATGTTTCTCTCTATATTTTGCAGTTACTGTACTTTTCAAGTGTTAGTAAATGTAAGAGGTGAATGCATCATTACAGAAGTTTAACTGGTGGTTTTCTTATCTATGAACTATGTCTTTTACACACATGTAAAAGACATGCTTGTCCTGAATTTTAAAGTAAATTTGTTCTTAGTGAACTCATTTTTTTAAAAAACCTATTATACCTCATTCTGAAGTTTAATCAAAGAGTGAATCTGAGAGTGAATGCTTTCAAAATTGTAGCAGCCTTAGGACAGAGGCCTGACCTTATTGAAATAAACGCCAGTTCTTCTACTCATTTCCCATCATTTGGGATTAGCACTTGCCCTTTGTGCCTTTCAGGTTTACAGTACATTTTGTAGTTGTAGCTGAAGGAAACATTTTTTCTGTGTAGGGGTGGTGGTTCTAAAGAAACCGGTAGCACTAATGGCTTTGTTACATTTTGGAGTAGTGAACATGGCAGCTAATTCTAAGCCTCGAACTGCATTTGTTGTTGTTTAGTTGTTAAGTCATGTCCGACTCTTCGTGACCCTATTGAACACAGCATGCCAGGCCTTCCTGTCCTCCACTGCCTCCCGGAGTTGGGTCAAATTCATGTTGGTAGCTTTGATGACACTGTCAAATCATCTCATCCTCTGTCCTCCCCTTCTCCTCCTGCCTTCACACTTTCCCAACATCAGGGTCTTTTCCAGGGAGTCTTCTCTTCTCATGAGTTAGCCAAAGTATTGAAGCCTCAGCTTCAGGATCTGTCCTTCCAGTGAACACTCAGGGTTGATTTCTTCAGAATGGATAGGTTTGTTCTCTTTGCAGTCCAGGGGACTCTCAAGAGTCTCCTTCAGCACCACAATTCAAAAGCCTCAATTCTATGGTGGTCAGCCTTCTTTATGGTCCAGCTCTCACCTTCATACATATCTGCTGGAAAAACCATAGCTTTGACTATGCGGACCTTTGTTTGCAAGGTGATGTTTCTGCTTTTTAAGATGCTGTCTAGGTTTGTCAACACTTTCCTCCCAAGAAGCAGGCGTCTTTTAATTTCGTGGCTGCTGTCACCATCTGCAGTGATCATGGAGCCGAAGAAAGTAAAATCTGTCACTGCCTCTATATCTACCCCTTCTATTTGCCAAGAGGTGATGGGATCAGTGGCCATCTTAGTTTTTTTGATGTTGAGCTTCAGACCATTTTTGCGCTCTCCTCTTTCACCTTCATTAAGAGGTTCTTTAATTCCTCCTCACTTTCTGCCATCAGAGTGGTGTCATCTGCATATCTGAGGTTATTGATATTTCTTCCCGCAATCTTAATTCCAGCTTGGGATTCCTCCAGTCCAGCCTTTCGCATGATGTATTCTGCATATAAGTTAAATAAGCAGGGAGACAATATACAGCCTTGTCATACTCCTTTGCCAATTTTGAACCAATCAGATGTTCCATATCTAATTCTAACTGTTGCTTCCAGTCCTACATATAGATTTCTCAGGAGACAGATAAGGTGTTCAGGCTCTCCCATTTCTTTAAGGACTTGCCATAGTTTGCTGTGGTTGACACAGTCAAAGGTTTTTGCATAGTCAATGAAGCAGAAGTAGATGTTTTTTCTGGAACTCTCTGGCTTTCTCCATAATTCAGTGCATGTTAGCAATTTGCTCTCTAGTTCCTCTGCCCCTTCGAAATTCAGCTTGTACTTCTGGGAGTTCTCGGTCCACATACTGCTGAAGCCTACCATGTAGGATTTTGAGCATAACCTTGCTAGCGTGTAAAATGAGTGCAATTGTAGGGTAGTTGGAGCATTCTTTGGCACTGCCCTTCTTTGGGATTGGGATGTAGACTGATCTTTTCCAATCTTCTGGCCACTACTGAGTTTTCCAAACTTGCTGGCATATTGAGTGTAGCCCCTTAACAGTGTCATACAGTATTTTAAAATTTTAAATAATTTGACTGGAATGCCATCACCTCCAGTGGGCTTGTTGTTAGCGATGCTTTAAAAGGCCCACTTGACTTCACTCTCCAGGATGTCTTGCTCATGGTCAGCAACTACACTATCTGGGTTGTCCAGGACATCCATATCTTTCAGGTATAATTCCTCTGTGTATTCTTGCCACCTCTTCTTGATGTCTTCTGCTTCTGTTAAGTCCCTACCATTTTTGTCCCTTGTCATGTCCATCTTTGCACAAAATGTTCCTTTAATATCTCCAGTTTTCTTGAACTGATATCTAGTTTTCCCGTTTCTATTCTTTTCCTCTATTTCTTTGCATTGTTCATTTAAGAAGGCCCTCTTGTCTCTCCTTGCTATTCTTTGGAAGTCTGCATTCAGTTTTCTGTAACTTCCCCTGTCTCCCTTGCATTTTGTTTTCCTTCTCTTCTCTGCTATTTGTAAGGCCTTGTTGGACAGCCACTTTGCTTTCTTGCATTTCCTTTTCTTTGGGATGGTTTTTGTTGCTGCCTCCTATACAATGTTACAGGCTTCCATCCATAATTCTTCAGGCACTCTGTCCAACAAATGGAGTTCCTTAAATCTGTTCTTCACTTCCACTGTGTATTTGTAAGGATTTGGTTTAGATTATACCTGACTAGCCCAGTGGTTTTTCCTACTTTCTTCAGTTTAAGCTTGAGTTTTGTTAGAAGAAGCTGATGATTAGAGCCACAATCAGCTCCAGATCTTGTTTTTGCTGACTGTATAGATCCTCTCCATCTTTTGCTGCAGAGAACATAATTTGATTTCGGTATTGCCCATCTGGTGATGTCCATGTGTAGAGTCACCTCTTGTGTTGTTGGAAAAGAGTGTTTGTGATTACCAGCTTGTTCTCTTGACAAAACTCTCTTCATCTTTGCCCTGCTTTGTTTTGAACTCCAAGGCCAAACTCATCTGTTGTTCCTTTTATCTCTTGACTCCCTACTTTAGCATTCCAATCCCTTATAGTGAGAAGGACAGTTGTAAGTCTTCATAGAATTGGTCAGTTTCAGTCTCCTCAGCACTGGTGGTTGGTGCATAAAGTTGGATTACTGTGATATTGAAAGGTCTGCCTTGGATTCTTATTGAAATCATTCTATCATTTTTGAGATTGTATCCTTGTACAGCTTTTCCCACTCTTTCGTTGACTATGAGGGCCACTCCATTTCTTCTACGGGATTCTTGCCCACAGTAGTAGATACAATAATCGTCTGAATTAAATTCACCCATTCCTATCCATTTTAGTTCACTGACACCCAAGATGTCAATGTTTATTCTTGTCATCTTTTGTTTGACCACATCCAGTTTACCAAGATTCATAGATCCTACATTCCAGGTTCCTATGCAGTATTTTTCTTTGCAGCATCGAACTTTCCTTTCACTTACAGGCACGTCCCCAGCTGAGCATCCTTTTAGCTTTGGCCCAACCACTTCATTAGCTCTGGAGCTACTTGTCCTTGTCCTCCACTCTTCCTCAGTAGCATGTTGGATGCCTTCCGACCTGAGGGGCTCATCTTCCAGCATTGTATCTTTTAGCCTTTTGTTTCTATTCATGGAGTTTTCTTGGCAAAGGTATTGGAGTGGCTTGCCTGTTCCTGCTCCAGGTGGATTGCATTTAGTCAGAATTCTCCATTATGACCTGTCTATCTTGGGTGTCCCTGCACGGCATAGCCCATAGCTTCTCTGAATTACTCAAGCCCCTTCACCAGGACAAGACAGCAGTCCATGAAGGGGATTAACTAACTGAATAGGTTTGTTGTAAAGAGCCATTCTTTTGGTGGGAGGGACCTCTCTATTTAGGTTCATAGTCATGGAACTTTAAAAAGCAATCTCATCAATACCAGATAGCTCTCTCATCAGATTTTGTGTGTGTGTCCCAAGGAGAAGGAATAGACACTGCTGAAGTTTTCTGCTTCAGATGTCAAAATAACTTGATAGGCTTAGAGTACTAAGCATGTTGACTTCAAGGGGAAGGACTACTCATTTGTGGCTGTGCCTCAAAAGCAAAATTGTTTGTGCAAACCCTCTTTTTCTGCTGTATGTAAGAAAATATTATTGTATTATTATTATTACAAGTATTTGGATTGTATGAACTATGAACATTTTGATAGATATGTGTTTTTGCCATATTTGAAAGTTATAAGGGGAATTAAGCTTTCTTGCATTGAGCAGGGAGCTGGACTCGATGGCCTTATTAGGTCCCTTTCAACTCAATGATTCTATGATTCTATGATCTAGCAGGTGTGCCTTTTGAATAGATGCACTTTTAGATTTTCCAGCTGATGCTTGGAGCTGCTTTTCTAGTTGCAGTTCCACAGTATGATAATTAACAGTCTTTAATGGATGCAGATCTGTTGCTGAGGTATTGCATAACTGTAGACTTCTAAAGCATAGTACTACTTGGCTGCAAGGCTAAATTTTAAAAAGACATTAAGAAAAAAGAGAGAGAGACACAGAGAGGAAGGCACAGAGAGACAGCCCTTCTGGTCTATTAGGGAAAAAAAGTCCAAAATTATGAGTATGGGATGTGTGTCCAAAACCCTTAGCCAAGCAATACATTTATTAAAGCTAAAATGCTGCAATAAGAGTAACACTGATATGGATCTCTTTTCAGTAGGTGTTCTTTTTGTGTGGCCTCTTCCATTTTCTCAAGGAGAGGCTGTTCATCGCTAAACAAATAAGAATAAACATGGTTGTTTGAAAGCTGTGAATTTAGAGAGCACATGAAACTACGAAATGAGGAGATTAATTTTTAGGTGTTAGCCAAAATTACACATTTTCTAACTTTAAAAATTTCCAATAGCATACTTTTCCCCCAAGCAAATATTGGCTTGCCCTTCAGATGACCTTGTGCAGTATCCTGCATTCTTATATGATGTAACTTTGCTTTATGGAATCTGCCTAGATAGGCCCATTTAATCTTATATTTTTGCAGGAGAAACAGAGACCACATGATCAAAAATGTTTGAAAGTGAATAATGTGAATTGCTGTGGAGAAAATAGTGCCAATTTTTTTTCAAACAAAGCATGCATTTTTAAAGCTGTATTTAACTCATATTTGAGTAAAGCATTGTATGGTGCAGTCATCAGCTGTAGCTGCACTCTAAAGAAGCACTAGGAATACAGTTCACAGAGAGGCATTGGCCAGATTAAAGAACAACTAATGCTTGACTTCTGTTACAGTTTTCAAATAGGAAGAGGAAAAAAGGGAGAATCTGTTAATTAATGATTTCACCCAGACACATCAAATTCCAGGCAGAATTATACAATCTCAGATAATTTGTATTTGTTCAGTGATAACTTGTGGTTTGGTTTTTTTTTTGTGATAGAGGGATTCCTCATTTTAGAAGTAGCCTCATACATTTTCAATTGATAGATACAGTGTCTACCGAATTTCCAACTGGTTGAAACTGGGAATAATGGGATTTACTCTTTGAGTAGCCATGTTTAAGATTGTATTGTAAAATGTGCTCTTTCTGCTAGATGTACTGAAGAAGCCTCATTTTGTTAGCCTCTGTTCTTCAGTTCATGACTGTAGACCAAACATTCTTGCCCTAAATACTCAGATATATTTATAGATCCCATCATTCTTCTCCAGTGGCCATACTCATTGAAAATTGTTTGATTTTTGTCCAAATTATTCAATTAGGAGAGTAATTTACAATCTATGGTAACCTTTCTTCCTAGAATTTACATTGGTCATATGTAAATTCATTTAATTTTGGTGTACTAAATGATTTAATTGTGAAGTCCATGCAAATAAAGGAAAAGCTATGGATGATGCAACATCCTGATACTAATTTTCCTTTCATCTATTTGAATGTGCACAAACTGCAACATTTGATTTACTTCGTAGGAAACATTATGTTCTTGGCTTTGTACACAGTTGCTTTCTTGCATTTGCTGAATAATGCTTTGTGGGTTCTTTTTCAGCCAAGAACTCAATTGTATCTCAAACTTTGCTCTGGGGTTTGGCGTGTTTGTGTGTTTAGGGGAGTGTGAGAGAGATATATATATGCAAGTTAGAGCTAGAGAATGTAACTTACCACTAACATAGGTTGCATCTGTGATACATTGCTTCTATTTTCTATAATAATTTGTAGTCAGTAATAAGTGAAGAGTGTATAATTTATTTTTCCAACTTAAAAAAGTGTCATTTTTGTCAGTGAGAATTGTTGCCCTAAATAAATTCGTTAACCGTTATTTTAATTTCACAATTCCTTTATTTTTAAGCAAATATGAAGCAGCAAACAGAATGTTAAATGTGCACTTCCGTTTCATTAGAATTCAAATATATGAGGTTATCTTTCACCATTTCAGCACAGGCCATTTTCTGCAGCTGCCAATTATCTCCTCATTGCAGAAGTCCCAGTTTTACTTATCCTTAGGGTTGTTTCCATCATCTTTAATCCTATTATATTTTTTTTAATTGCTGGCAGTTGGTTTTCCTGGCCACGTGTTCCTCTGAATTACATGGGTTGGTGTTTTGATACAAAGAGGCAGGCCACTATCTGCTAGCCACAGCTAAGCAGAGCCAATCAGATAAACTTTTTTTTTGTTTCAGCTGTGCTTAATTCTTCTTTATTTGTTACTCAGTGAAGGAGCTCCACTTAGTTAAGAGTGACAAAAGGACTTGTGAATCATCGAAGACTAACATGCACAAGCTTTTGTGAACTGCAGCCTGTGTCACCAGATGGTGGGAATGGTAATAGGGGCTGGGGTCAGCAGTATAAGCCCACTTTCTGTCGATTGCATCACATGGGCTACTGCGATTAATGAACAAAGTTGTGCTAACTACACTTACAGATACTGAATTATTGTGTATAGTGGACATTATATTTTTCATAGAGTAATCTGTCACATTCACTACTCTGAGGGCACTCATAGATTTCTGAAGTGACTTTTGTCATCGTTTAGTCGTGTCGGACTCTTCATGACCCAATGGACCAGAGCACGCCAGGCCCTCCTAGCTTCCACTGCCTCCCAGAGTTGTGTCAAATTCATGTTGCTTGCTTCGATGACACTGTCCAACCAGCTCATCCTCTGTCGTCCCCTTCTCCTCTTGCCTTCACACTTTCCTAACATCCAAGGAGTCTTCTCTTCTCATGAGATGGCCAAAGCACTGGAGCCTCAGCTTCAGGATCTGTACTACCAGTGAGCACTCACGTTTGATTTCCTTTAGAATTGATATTTTTGTTCTCCTTGCAGTCCAGGGGACTCTCAAGAGCCTCCTCCAGCACCACAATTCAAAGGCATCAGTTCTTCGGTGGTCAGCTTTCTTTATGGTCCAGCTCTCACTTCCATACATCACTACAGGAAAAACCATAGCTTTGACTACGCGGACTTTTGTTGGCAAGGTGATATCTCTGCTTTTTAAGATGCTGTCAAAGTTTGTCATCACTTTCCTCCCAAGAAGCAGGCGTCTTTTAATTTCGTGGCTGCTGTTACCATGTGCAGTGATCATGGAGCCCAAGAAAGTAAAATCTGTCATTGCCTCCATGTCTTCCCCTTCCATTTGCCAGGAGGTGATGGGACCAGTGGCCATCATCTTAGTTTTTTTGATGTTGAGTTTCAGACTATTTTTTTCCACTCTCCTCTTTCACCCTCATTACCAGGTTCTTTAATTCCTCCTCACTTTCTGCCATCAGAGTGGTATCATCTGCATTTCTGAGGTTGTTGATATTTCTTCCAGCAATCTTAATTCTGGCTTGCGATTCCTCCAGTCCAGCTTTCCGCATGATGTACTCTGCATATAAGTTAAATAAGCAGGGTGACAATATACAGCCTTGTTGTACTCCTTTCCCAATTTTGAACCAATCAGTTGTTCCATATCCAGTTCTAACTGTTGCTTCCTGTGACTTTAGCATTTCTTAAATAATGGGACAATGCTGATGGCAGGGTATTCATGAATTGGAGACTTCTGTTGCCAGGTGATATACATTACTGCTTTTTTCCTGGATTTTGTTATGTTTGCACACTGTTAAAGAAGCTGGTAAAATTAGGCCTTAGAGTTGGTTACTATTTGCCCACTGCTTCAGAAGGATGGATTTTGTTTGATTTAGCTGACAGACATCTCATCAGGTCTATCACAGGAATCCATTTTATAGTTTGGAGCCAAGTAAAACAGATTTCAAATTTCAAGTTAAGTTGTATTTAATTGTCAAATAATACTGGCCACTCTTTTTTGTGGTGCAAGAGAGAGAGAGAAGTTATTTGTGAGAATTTCTGAACTTTCAGTATTTGGAATGTGGGAGAGAATTCTCTTTAACATTGGATTCAGGTGCTTTAGGGCCAAAATAAATGAAGTTGAAACGACCTCCCAAGAGAGAAGGTAGTTGCGTGCTTTGGTAAACACTGGGAAGTGCTGCAGGAAGAGTGAACTTGTCTCCTTGAGCTCCTTACAAGTTAGAGCATTCCAGTGGAAGGATGTGAGCGGCGGGAACATTGAGAAGAACCGCTTCTCCTTGGGCAGTCCAGAGGGTCTGGGATATCAGCTCTCAGAAGCCTTCGCCACTAGCTGTGCTGGCTGGGGTTTCTGGCAGTTACTCAAGGTTGGGAACCACTGTTTTAGGTGATTAGAGAATACACAGCAGCAGTTTGTTGCTCTGTTCCTATGCATTGCCTGTTTTCAGAGGACTTTTTTGGTATTATTCAGGTGAAATACACACACAGACACACAGACACCACTCACACACACTGTTTTCCTGAAAATAAGACCTAACTTGAAAATAAGCCCTAGTATGATTTTTCAGGATGCTTGTAATGTAAGCCCTACCCCATAAATAAGCCGCAGTTTAGTGAAACCCTGCCATCCAGCCTGAAAATAAGCCCTAATGCGTTTTCTGGAACAAAAATTAATATAAGACACTGTCTTATTTTCGGCGAAACACGGTGTGTGTGTGTGTGTGTGTGTGTGTGTGTGTGTGTGTGTGTGTGTGTGTGTGTGTGTGTGTGTGTGTGTGTGTGTGTGTGTGTGTGTGTGTAGACACATCATCCATCCATCCACACTGTGTGTGGATAGTGTGTGTGTATATATACATATACACATATTATATAGACATACATACACGCACACAATGGCATAGTAGTTTTAGTAGCAGAACATTGATTCTTAGTGAATATTCATTGCTCTACATAGTTGAAGAACAGTGAAATAAAAGTGTTTTTGCAGTACATCTGGTGAAGAGATAATGACTGCTAATGGGGTCAATTAGAGCAAGCTAAAAATGTTTTCTTATTAGATTGAACATTTGTTCATAGTTCCTGAACTCAAGGTTAGAGTAAACATTATTTTTATCATAGCTAGCAGTGACATATTTAAAAAATTTACTGGAAATAAGTGAACACTATCCAGGCTGAGATTCTAGTAAGGGAGCCAGAGTCTTTTAAGCCCTTGATCCTCTACTGTGGCCTCTTTCAGATTAGAGACTAGCAGCTGCAGTTTACGTTATGCAAAATGAACCATTCATTTCAATATATTGTTTTTTTGGCAATGCAAATTGCTAGGCTGGGCCTCCTAGTCCAGACTGGGACTGTAGAGTAAATGCCCTCTGCCTCCCACTTTAGGGTCCCAATCCTGCTCAAGTACTGTATGATTGCTTTTGACAAAGAAAAAGAAAAGACTATCAACTATATTTCAAATGTAATGTGTATTTTGACCTTCTCATGAGTGTGAAGGCATGTGGGCTTTTCAATGGAGTCACCAAAATAACTCAGTTTAATAGTGAATGGAGAAGGAAACCCTCACATGACTTCTTCTGAGGGAGCTTGTGCTGTTTTACAGACTATCTTGGTGCTTCCCTGCTTTCCAAGGCTGAACCTATATTTCTCAATGCAGATAATGTCATCAACAACGGCATAATTGTTGTCTGTTACTTGTATATTTATCATCACATTAAAATCTTTAGCTGTAGTAGTTTATAGTTACTTATCAATATATAAAAACAATGTAATAAAATGTCAGAAATGATTTATAAATACAGTAATAACAATTAATGATCTTTTAATTACCTGTGCATAAACTGAACTGTAATTATCTTAGAACTGCAGAGCTAGAAGAGGCTGTATGGATCATTGAGACCAGCCCCACTCATACTTTCTGCTTGAGATGTGCAGATTCGACGTATGTATCCAGGCAGTTGTTGGAGTTCTGGGAGTTGTAGTACAAAGATACAAATTGTCACATCTCTACTTTTCACCTGATTCCTGGGGACGGGAGTTTGGCTGATAGTTTAGATTGAAGGGATCAACTTTCATGTTTTGTTATGAAAGTGTTCCTTCTTGGCTGTGTTTCTTACTTCATGTCACAGGGATCAATTATCCAATCTCTTATCATGTTGATGTGCCTTTTCTATCCTCCTGGGCTTTTTTCTTTTCTTCCCCCCCCCCAAATAGTACCTTGCTTGGATTGGCAATGGGGGTGGGTGGGATCATGAATGTAGAAGTAATCTTTCTAGCAAATGTTCAACTTTCCTTTAAGACTTGATTTTTGTGATTAGTGTAATGAGATAATAAAATTCTCCTGCCTGACTGTGTTGTTTAGAAATGAGCATTTCAGGGACTGGGTTTGTTGGCAGCAATCCTGCTGAATCACTCACTCATTTTGCACTGCCTTGTGAGTTGCTCACACAAGGATGACTCTTCCATCTGTCAAGTGGAGGAGGTTGTATAAATGTAGTTGTTGAACATTGTTCACTCAAAAAGGCCTTTGATTGAATTTTGTTTTCTAAAAATTGCAGAGAGGACCAATTTATTGCCACACCACTTAGGATAGGATGAGATGTAATCAATGTAAATTGCAGGAAGATAGATATAGCTTGCTTCAAATTATTCTCTTTATGATTTGGTGTATGAATTCTTAGCCATATAATACAATATTTATACTGTATACGTTGTCACTTACATCAGAACATATTTTGCCAAGAACCTGTGTAACAGAATATTTTAATGCTTAGTAGTTTTGGTTGGTTCTGTCTAAAAATTCTTGTTTTGACTTTAAAGAACATGTAGACTTTTTCAGTATTGCTTACATATGGATCTTCAGTAATCCAGAATAGTAACGTTCTGTGCAGAGGCAGATACATATTTCACCAAATGTATTGGTATTTGTAGGACAATTAAATTAGAACTTTGGAAGGACGCCATACAAAAAAACAGATCCAGTAATTGTAATCTAAAACTAAATTCATGCAAATGGTCATCTCTTCCAATCTTACATAAGTGCATGA